>NC_132813.1:21816745-22120837 GCF_048594095.1 Paramormyrops kingsleyae
TGTAGCCCCAAGCAAAGCTGCTGTTTGTGTGAATTCCAGAGCACCGCAGGCAGATGACCAAGCCCTTTGCTCTCCCTGTCGGCCCCAGGCAGACCCTGCAGGCTTCGTGTCTCCATTGCGGGCCTGGAGAATTTTCAGCATCCTTCACCCGCTCACTTCACCCGTATTTTGTGTCTATACCCACAATAGATATTGGGGGTAAGCAGTGCTGCTGGCAGGAGGCCTTATGTGAAGCCTCCATGTAAATGACACAGCTGGACAGGCTCTTACGCTCCTTTTTCATGCCTGACTGTCTATGCCACTGGCACAGAAGCAGTTTCACTTGCTCTCGGAAGAAGCTGGTGGTCAGGGTGTAGAGGATGGGGTTCAAGGCGCTGTTGATGGGCAAAACGAAGATCACCAGCCAGGAAGTGATGGTACCTAAGCAGGGAAAGGGAGAGACAAAGGGGTTTTAAAAAGCTTTAAACTTTACAAAGATTCAAACTTTATTGAGTGACACACTGTCTCCTAGCAACAGTGCTACACTACCATAGGTAGAACGCATCGCCAAACCAGGAAGTATTAAATCATGTCATGGAAACAGGAAATAATAAATCATGTCAATTTCTTTTTTTTTTGGTGAAGGGAAGAGTGACTTTCTGTTCACACTGAAAGTGTCTGTTTCATCCAAAGTAAGTCTCTGTAAGATATTCAATTACATAAATAAATGAAGATTGAACCATGATTACAATATTTATTATTTAAGTACTGTTGAGGACTGAATAAATCACTCTGTATTTTGAAGGTGTAGTTGTTAGTACTGTACTGGAGAAGTTGATGGATATTTAGTACTGAAGAAATAATTCATGTAAATTCACATATTTCATTACAAATATGGCTTTACTTCATTTTCAGTTCATTTTAAAATAAGTTAGTGAGTCAGGACAAGAATTATCTCAGACATGCATAAATAGTAGTTATTTTTTCTAAATTTAAAGGTATTTTTTTTTCTTGAAAAGTTTTTGGATAATTATAGATAACTCAAGTGGCAAAAGAAAATCCTATTTTTTTATGATGACACCTGATGAAATGTTTCGAAAATCTGTTTAAACTGGATGAAGGAAGGCTTTTGTGTATAACTGATCAGCAGCTTGGAATCGGGTTTTAGGGAAAATAATGTTCTGACCCGCAGCAAAGCCTACCTGGGATTTCAACCTCCAGCAGCGACAGGATCTTAATGAGGAAGATTGGAATCCAGCAGAGGGCGTCAGAGAACACGATAAAGAAGAAGCGGTTCGCTACCGCCACGTCTCTGTGCAGTCGGCTACGGAGCACGGTGGCGTTGATGCCGGTCCGGTATATAGAATAAAACATGCAGGAATAGCAGAAGACGATGATGAGGAAGGCCACCAGATTGAGCCCTGTGTATAGGTGAGAAGAGGAGAAAGGATGACTGTCCTCAACCGGATTTAGCAAAAGGGTTTTGATCTATAATTAAAAATAGGCACAAATCCTGATTCTTTTTCTGCCCTTACAGATCGCCTAATATACATTAAATACGACTTTTACAGCGTTTAAACTTTTTAGTCAGCCAAACTACTGCAAGATCTCCGTTTGGCTACAGAATCCATTATATAGATATTTTGACATAATCATTCTTTATAGTGCAGCAGATTCTTTCTGTTGGTTAAAACCTTAATGGGTTTGTGATGGACAATAACGTAACAAATTTAAGAGATTGGGTGAAATCGTATTCTTCATGCTATTATCTGAGTTCCATTGTAATTACAACAATGAATAAACCTATTCGGACAATCACGAATAACAAACCAATTAAATCTTTTCCTTTTTTTTTTTTTTACCCCTGACCTTCGTTCTCTTTCGTCACGCACCTCCTGTTCTGCTTCCCAAGAGCAGCAAAAGGTTCTTCAGCTGTTGCATTATTCACAAAGCAGCCAGGCAGAGGTTGTGATTATAATGACGCAGCCAAATGAGTCGGCATGCATGTTGTGTTTTGGCAGCGGCTGATTAGACTTCCCCGTCTCTGGGGAAAGGGTGCGGAAACCTATCAACTCCAAAACCACGGCAGCTTGCTATGGAAGTCCTGTTTTTTCATACCCATACATCTAATACAAACTAAGCTCTTGATCAGCATGTTACATGACCGCATTGAAATTATTTTCTAGGCCTTTAGAAAATTAATCTAACCTACGAATATAAAAAGTTTCATTGCATAATGATAATAATTTCAGCTGTGATTATCATATTATAAAAATGTCTTAAGAGTGGAACATACTTGAAAGACTTTGACTTAAAAAGTATTTTTTCTACTTCTGCCTGTGAACTTCAAATTTGCAGCAAATGATATGTAACTGAGGCTCACTCCTCCAGGGTTGTGGGTTCGATTCCTACCCCTTCGCTTTACACCCTTCCACATTCCCCCTGGTGTGTACTGTACTTCTGTTTTCCTCCATAGTCCAGACACATGCAGGAAGGTGAGCGTTTGCCTTTGCCTTTCCATTGCCCACAGTGTGTGACTGTGTTGTCTGCATTGCCCCTTAGCTCGTGCTCTCTGCTTTCTGGCCGCAGCCTCACCCTGACCCTGTACTCCATAAACATTATGAAAAATTTATGAATGGATGGATGATGAAACAGAATTCAAGTTTGCTGAGGTCTTCCATTGAAATGAAGGCTGTAGGTCAATCAATTGCTCTTCTTTGGGATAGTTTGCTCCTAGAGGTCTAGTTAGTGAAAAGTAGGGCGCTCACCCAGAAATATTCCTGTGGAGTAGCCCTTGGCGGTGGGTCTTTCCAGGAGGTCGGAGTGCAGGGGGAAGCAGACGCCGTTACGGCCGTAGTAATTTCCGAAGAGGTCTTCATCGAGCAGCGGCACGGCGGCAATGAGCACACCCAGCAGCCAGATGGCAACCAGCACGGCGACAGCCTGGCAGTGGCCTGGACGCAAGTCGCTGAAGGGGAAGACGATGGCCAGGAACTTCTCCAGGGTCAGGTAGGTGAGGAGCATGACGGAGACCTCGGACGAGAGCGTGGCCAGGAAACCCATGGTGTGGCAGGTGGGGCTCTCCATCCACAGCTGGGCGTTGCGGTTGTACTCCCCCCGAAACTTGAGGTCAAACACCCCCAAGAAGAACAGGTACACCCCCATGAGGCAGTCAGCACCTGCCCATAAGTACATGTCAGAACATGAGGAGCTCCAGAGATACTGATACACATCTGCCAGATCTGTGGAGAAGCTGTGGAGGAAATGATTAAAAGCATAAGGCTTCTTTACAGCAAGCTGCAAAGTTTACTGTAACATTATACACACAATGTACACAACTAAAACATTTTAAAGTTTTGTTTTCCATTATCTGGATGTCTTAATCTCCGATTCATAAATGACTTTAATATTTGGATTTTTGGTAGCCATTTTTTCCCTTTCTTGCTGATGAATAAAGTATATATTTAAATGAATATTTATTAATTATTATGTCATATACTTTCATAGCTTTGAGAGAAAATCATTTTCCTTTTTATACTACTGAAGTCCTAAAAGCCTTAAAGGTTGACAGTCTTTTTTCAGAGTAAAAATCCATTAAAAATTGACAAGCCTTCTGGATGTACTTAGAAAGTATAGCGCTTTCAGTTCTGAACATTTTAAGCCATGTACAATATTAAATTTGTCTATCAGTCAGCCAGCAGTAAATGGTATCACCAAAGCATTTACATATGAATTACTGTAATTTACATCTTGTATGAAAACCAGGGGGTTTGCATATGCATCATGAAAATTTACATATGCGTGAAAATAAGAGCCAGGAAATCATTTATTTGATAGATATAATTTGCAAATAACGTGTTTGTTCTTGCAGATCGATACAGCACAGGGTGCTTCAGTGGCACCAGTTGCCACTGTCAGCCGGGGTATAAGATCATTGATTGCAATGTGATCTTAACCTTGATGACTGCAAAGTCCAGTCTGATTGATGGAAAGCTGGTTGCAGCTTTTTCTGATGATATCCCAGGTTTCTCAGAATGTAGGGACCTGCCTTCCTGAGGCCACGGCTGATGGCACCGCTCACCAGCGTCGGTAAATCGTTGTGTCAACAGCAAACCCTGCATCTCTGACTGGAGGCAACGGAGTGCCATGAAGATTAATCACCTGCGGGCTGAGAGGCAAATCAATAGGCTCTTGTGATTTGGCGTGGAGATTAATAAACCGTGAAAAGTTGTTCCAAAGGCATCGGAAATCACAGTAGATTTCAGAGGCAGTGATTGTTTTTGTTTTTATTTCTTTTAGTCTTTTTTAATATGACCTGTACTCACTGGGGGAAGACACAGGCACGTCGTTTTCTATGTATCTTAATTCTGCTGCCATTTCTCTATAGGTTTAAACTAACAAGACAGCTTGTCTGCTTGTGGAAGCTTCCAGGTTTGCTTCATATGCGCGAACCACAGGAGACTGTCCAGTATCTACCCGTTAGTGTGCTGGTTATCACAGAGTAAAAGAAGGCTCATCCTGTACGCTTTTTCAGGACTTTCAAAGATCCATTCCAGAGCTTATTTCCTGTTTTGTTATCTTCTCTGCTTTACTTGATAATGCTTCTGGTTGACAGTTTCCCCATAATACACTTTTTTTCCACTGAATTTAATTTGAAGTCGTTATCAGGCTTTTTACATACAGATGCCTTGGGTGTCTTAAAAGGCTGTTTTTAAAAAAAAAAAATTGATATTACTAACAGAAATGCATTTAGCATGGTAAAGTTAAAAGAGTCGGGTATACACAACAATTACAGGCGAAACGAAGCTGGGAAAACTGGGACAGCTGTTGTGTTGCAGTGTCCGGACGGCAAAGCAGCGTTGAATGCTGAAATAACATTCACCTCTGCTCCATTGGCTATTTCTACACTGCTCCTGCAGATATCCGGCTGTATAAAAGAATACATTTGCAAAATCATTTGAGAATCAGCAGAAACGTGTATTTTATATGTAATCATTGTGTTAGAAAAAGCTGGGTAATTGCTCCACACCCAAAAATGAACTGCCTGATGCTAATGCCTTTAGCATACAAAATAGACAGTGCTATCACCTCCATGCCTCAAAGCATGAACTTAGTGCATGTATGAATTTTGATTAACTTTCTAGTGTCCCCAAATTGTGGGCCTCTGTGCTTGTGTGGTTTCTATATACAACCTATCTACACTCTGGCACGACTCTATGGCCTATTATGATAGTACCGTTGGTCCTTGACAGAGGTCAGTCCCTCTCTCCATGGAGAGAGGAGGTCTGCGCAGGGCAGGGACAGTGACACTCACAGCACATGGAGAGAGGAGGTCTGCGCAGGGCAGGGACAGTGACACTCACAGCACATGGAGAGAGGAGGTCTGCGCAGGGCAGGGACAGTGACACTCACAGCACATGGAGAGAGAAGGTCTGCGCAGGGCAGGGTCAGTGACACTCACAGCACATGGAGAGAGAAGGTCTGCGCAGGGCAGGGACAGTGACAGTGACACTCACAGCACATGGAGAGAGAAGGTCTGCGCAGGGCAGGGACAGTGACAGTGACACTCACAGCACATGGAGAGAGAAGGTCTGCGCAGGGCAGGGTCAGTGACACTCACAGCACATGGAGAGAGAAGGTCTGCGCAGGGCAGGGTCAGTGACACTCACAGCACATGGAGAGAGAAGGTCTGCGCAGGGCAGGGACAGTGACAGTGACACTCACAGCACATGGAGAGAGAAGGTCTGCGCAGGGCAGGGACAGTGACAGTGACACTCACAGCACATGGAGAGAGAAGGTCTGCGCAGGGCAGGGTCAGTGACACTCACAGCACATGGAGAGAGAAGGTCTGCGCAGGGCAGGGACAGTGACACTCACAGCACATGGAGAGAGAAGGTCTGCGCAGGGCAGGGACAGTGACAGTGACACTCACAGCACATGGAGAGAGAAGGTCTGCGCAGGGCAGGGACAGTGACAGTGACACTCACAGCACATGGAGAGAGAAGGTCTGCGCAGGGCAGGGTCAGTGACACTCACAGCACATGGAGAGAGAAGGTCTGCGCAGGGCAGGGTCAGTGACACTCACAGCATAGGACCTTGATGCTCAGAGCATGCAGGTGGTTCTCAGCCCGGATGACGGTGCGCATGCCGATGACGAAGAGGTTCCCGAAGCATGTGATGCAGGCCATGACCCACACCGACACGCGCAGGACCGTGTTGGCCAGAAGGTTCTCGAAGGAGGAGATCCCATCCGAGTTGGGTTTGCATCTCCGCACATGTGGCGCATAAGAGCAGTACTGAAACATCTTAAAATAGCTGAAGATAGCAGGCAGAATCATGTTACAGAACCGTATACATCTATTCACAGTCTTCATATGAATATTACACTATTTTATACACAGTTATATTTAATGGTTATCTTCCACAATAGTAGGTGCTTTTAAAATACTATACGATTAGTATAAAAATATTAACTGAGTGCAATTTTATTTTAAATTAAAAACTACTTAAAATACAGCCCAAAGTCATGACCATCACATGGCTCTTGCACAACCAAATTGTACAGCTGTACTAAACTGTCCACAGGGATCCAAGTCAGGAGGTTTTTTGTTTTTCAGATACTAACATGTGTGACAGGTTTTTCATTGGCTCCAACATCCGCTTTTGAATGTTTGGGATCTCGATTCCCTCCAGGCTCCTGGGAGCGAAAGATTAAAAAAAAGACCAAAATGGACTCATTCATCCATCAGTGTCATCGCACAGTGTGCCTCTGATTTCAGCTCATCTGCTGTATAGCTTAATTATTTGCAGTGATCATCACCCAAAGTACTTTCAGCCAGTCATAGAAATTAAATTTTAACATAACTGAATGTTTAAGGTACAACACACTGAATCCATATTAGCTGAGTTACTGGCTCAGTTTTTTAGCCGCCCATCAGAATGCTGAAAGGGGTGATTCCATATAGGTCAACAACTGTGTACTTCCCTACCTCGTATTGCTAAATGTTAATTAAATGCTGTATTAATTACATAGCACTTTAATTAAACACATCTGGAGACAATAGATTACACATAACAAATGAGAATAATATTTTTATAAAGGCAATGATAAAGAGCAGGTTTGGAATCTATATGGGTGACGTGTCTTCAGTGTCATTTCCCTGGCAGCAGGATATGGATGTACCATTTTTACTCACAAAGACTGAAGACTGATAAGGGGATCAAACAGGCCAAGATGAATGTGCCTCAAAGGATTATGGGATATATTTCTGGAATATGTAAAAATACACAAAAACAATTATTCCAAGAAAACATAGAACACATAGCTCTGCAAAAGATTACTGCCGGATCAAAAACTTCACTGAGTTCAGGATTAAAATGAAAGTGATACTAAAATAAAATGTATAAGACAGACAAATGTCTTGCAGTGGTTTGGAACTTACAGCGTCAGCAGCGACTTTAATCCCCCGAAGATGTGCCACGGCAGCTCCATGACCCTGTTACTCGACAAGTCTCTGGAAATCGAATGGGAGGACCACAACGACAATGAGGGTACGGAAGCATCAGTCAGCGTTGCTCCTAGGGATATTGACTTCACTTTTAATTTGTAAGATAAGGAGATGTGAAAAACCACACAGAATAAAACAGATAATAAAAGGAGGGAAAAAATATATGCTTTATATGTCTTTTCCTCCTAGTGGGCATGAATAAGTAATCAGCCATAAATCTGTTATTGCTGACAGTAGAAATGACTTATTGCAAAAGTACGACAGAGTTTAGGGCAGTAAACATGCTTTATTGAACACTTACAGTTCTCCCAGTAATAAAAGGGGCTGGAAGACATTTTCAGGGAGGAATCTAATTTTATTGCTACGCAGTGATCTGAAAGAGAATTAGATAGTTAACAGCATGGATCTATCAAGGCTGAGTATTGATTCTGTCAACACTGATCAGTGGTTTTGCCCGCTTTTTTCAACACTGTTAAGTACCAGATGACAGCGGCATTGGATTGTACTGATTGCAGATATCCTGAAACACAGCCCACATGGAACCTCCAGCACTAAGGCCACAGAATGGGCATCGATACATACAGTATCTGGCAGTGTGTCTCCTGCTGTCCTTCAAGTGCCAGCAGCTGGAGGAGAATGACTTTGATTCTGCTTTTACTCCACAAACCCTTCTATCCTCTCTCAGTGAGTTTTATGGAAATGTCTGCATTCTAGCACCAACTGAGCAGGACACATCCTGATTATCAAGGTCTTACATTTTACTGTCAGGTTCCTACACTGACAAGCAGAAATGTCACCAAAAATGAATACTTTAGAGCTGTTTTTTTCTGGAGGGAAGATAATATGTGCTATTTAAAACCAGCACATACATAGAGGTGGGTGGACCAATGATTCCATGTATAGCATGATCACCTCTCACTCCCAGGGTGGTGGGTTCAGAATCCGCTGTCGTGCTCTACATGGCTGGAGTTTCTATGTCGTACTCATGTTTTTTCCTCTCACAGCTCAAAAACCCCCATTAAGGTGAAGCAGTGCTGCTACAGTAAATTGCTAAACCCTGTACTGGATAAGTACTCATGGAACATAAATTGATATACAAGAGAGCAGATGGACTGTGCATATAGAAGATGGCATATACATTAGGTGGAAAAGAAAAAAATCACCAACTGACATTTTTTCCTTTTTAAAAGAAAAGATGGATGATGGGTGGATGAGTGAGTGAGTGTGTGAGTGAGGGAGTGAGAAAATCAGTTTAGTGAGTGAGTGAGTGGTGATAGAGTGACTGAGTTCAGTGAGTATGTGAGTGAGTGACTGAGTGAGTGACTGAGTTTAGTGAGTATGTGAGTGAGGGAGTGAGAAAATGAGTTTAGTGAGTGAGTGAGTGGTGAGAGAATGACTGAGTTTAGTGAGTATGTGAGTGAGTGAGTTTAGGGAGTGTGTGAGTGAGACAGCGAGTGAGTCTCCTCATCATCAGGGATTCAGAGATATACTCACAATACTGTGAGCTCGTTGCATGTCATCAGCGTAGAAAAATCGAGAACCTGGATCTTGTTCCCTTCAAAGTCCCTGCAAGAAAAAGTGAGCAGTGAGACATGCAGTCAGAGGAAGAACTGGAGGGAGTATTTAACGGCAATTTAATTTTCTGCTGTAATCTTTGGCCCATTATTGCTGTTACTCTCCCTTTAACTGACCTTTGTGTGCCTTTCCGATTCAAAGCAGGAGAGCACTGTTCTGTCCCAATGAGGGACAGCTGGTGCCACATCTTATCTCATCTTGCCAGTAGCAGTGAGCATCCACAATGGAGGTACATGGCTTATTACACTATGCCCTGATACAAACCTGATGTATACAAACCTAAGGAAAATTGCAAACAACAGAGATCCATCTCTATCTCAACACTGGCTGCAGATTTTGCCCTACAACAACCATTACCCTAAACCAAACTGGGACTGATTCCTAAATATGCAATAATAAATACAGTATATTGATAGGCAAGTCGACATACATTTAAATAAAACCTAAGATATGTACATGTATAACTATACCAATTTAGTAATTTAGTATCAGAAATTATCTGTATTTCTGGATCTGTGGATTGGCAAGAAGTCTAAGGATGCCTGTTATTATGGCTTTTCAACGCATCTGCTCATTTATAGACAGCAAAACAAATAACTATTAGGGATTCTTTGGCATTTTCTGTGACAACAGCTTAGAAAAGCTGACTACCTAACTATAAATTGAGGAATTCAGGAAGACAGCCCAGAGAAATTATAATTGTTTCTGTACAAAACAGAAACATTCTCCAGGATGGATACCTGGGAACGAGGGTCAGATTTTGCCTGAATACAAAATAAAAATGATGAAATTAACTCACTGATGATGGTGATGATTAGGTAGATTGGCAGGTTTCTCGAGGATCTTGCTTTTGATATTCACAGCTACACAACATTACCGGAAACTCCCACATATCAAAAGAGCTAATTATATAAATGATTAGACAATGCAGTTTTAGGGATGCTGGCTTTATATTCTGACAGCAATCTCAAAATAATTTGTACACTGATTGAGAAGGCTTATATTTCATATTACTATTCATGTATTAAAGGCCAATAAACCTTCCTGTCTGTGTCCTGTGCATTCACATTCAGGCTATAAACAGACTGAGAAACAGGAGTCCCAGACCTGTACGAGCATTAACATAAACCCAAAACAAAGACAGAGGTTACCACAGTGGATACAGGAGCTAATGAGAAAGATAGAAATAGTGGAACAAGCTCTTTTGTTTTCTGGTGTGAGTTTTGTTTGGGGAAAAAATGGGGATATTATTGGATTTTCAGGATTTGGATGAAGACACATTACTGTGTGGTATTTAAAAGCTAACCTGAAACAAACATCTGGTTACTTCACTGAATTATCCATCAAAACCAAAACTAATAATGTAATTCAATGTTTCCCAACCCGGCCCTCGGGGACCTGCAGACGGCCCATGTTCCCTCCCAGCCCCCAAACAGACAGTCCATGGTTTTGCTTCTACATGGCTTGGGAAACACTGATGTAATTACGCAGCAACCTGGCGTAGAAGAAACATGTGAAAATTTTTTTTAAAAATGTTGCTATGAACAAGTTTATATAGTGGATTAATATATACATATATACACACACACACACACATATATATATGTGAATGAGAGGGCTGTCTCCCTGCGCCTTCGGGTCGGGATAGGTCATCATCTGTGCTTATGCCCGGTAGGTGTGTTCCAACTATAGGGGGATCACACTTCTCAATCTTCCTGGGAAAGTCTATTCCGGGGTACTGGAGAGGAGGGTGAGATCGATAGTCGAATCTCGGATTCAGGAGGAACAATGGAGAGGTTTTCCGTGCATGTCCTACAGGGAGGAGGCCCTGGGGCAGACCCAGGACACGCTGGAGGGATTATATCTCTCAGTTAGCCTGGAAATACCTCGGCATCCCCCCCGAAGAGCTGGTAGAGGTACTGGGGAGAGGGAGGTCTGGGTATCTCTCCTGGAGCTGCTACCCCCATGACCCCGAACCCCAGACAAGCGGAAGCTAATGGATGGATGGATATATATACATATACTACGTATATACACTGCCCGGCCAAAAAAAAACCCGTTGCCATTTGAATTTACATCAGCATATACTTAAGAACCAATGACTGGATGATTATTACAGCTCAGCAACATGATGCAGCAATAAAGTAAAGTCAGCTGAGTATCTGAATCTACTGAATGGCCAGGTTACACCTCCATCCATCATAAATTGATTTTTTCTTCCCTGTTGGCATGGGCATATTCCAGGACAAGAATGCCAAGATTCATTGGGTTTGAATTGTCCAAGAGTGGTTCAGGGAGCATGAGGAATCATTTTCAAGCATGACTTGGTCACCACAGAGTTGTGACCTTAACCTCATTGAAGGTCTCTGGGATGTGCTGATGGAGGCTTTATGGAGGGGTTAACTCACTTGTCAATACAAGATATCTGGGAGAAATTAATGCAAATCTGGATGAAAATAAAGGATGAGATGTTGAATAAGCCTGTGGAAACAATGCCATGACAAATGTGCGCCATAATCAAAGCTAAAGGCGGTTCAAAGAAAAATTCAAATGGCAACTTTTTTTTTTTGGCCAGGCAGAGTATTTTACCTCAAATGATTTCACTGCAGCAGTATTCTCAGTTAATCATTTAGTTACTAACAACACCTTAAACAGGCACAGGCCTGATGAAATGCTGACAGCAATATTTATATCCATTAACATTTATAACATGATAGACAGTAATGTGATCAACTCAAAAGAATTGCTCAGATAAACAGTCATTTCTAGTTGCTGGAAAAATCCAGCATGATGAATCATCAGTGGTGTAGCCTACAAAATATGTTTTAATCTTGACTCTTTATACAGCTGAATTCATTGCTATATCTAATATTTGCAAAAAAAAAATCTAAAATACCTCAGCCTATATATAGACCAGTCCATCGCTTGTCTTTCAGCAACAGGAAATGGCCTTTTGAGACAAACCACTATCAATGTCATTTACTGCATATTTAATGCATATTTGATGCTGGATCTGCATTTTTAGCCTGATGATTTATGGTAAATATAACATTCCCCTTATACTACTCAAATACCATTGGGGAGGAGCGGTTCCTAGCCAAGCAAAAGTTTCCATTCCCAGCAAAATAGGTTGGACTGAATGACTATTGACTTTGTCAAACTATAAATCTATTAATGCAACAGAGATCTCTTTTGAGCATTTCCAAAAATAAATGTTAATCTAGAGTAATCCAACAAATCAGGCCAAAAAATAAAATATACTAAATTAAGCATCAAGTTTAAGCAATTAAAAGGGGGAAATGGTTGCTAGCCTGTGAATTATATTGTGGATTATTACCCATTTATGTTTAATCCCGTTTAAAAATATTCTTTCTTTTCATCATTTAATCACAACTGCACCTGCAAACACTCTCTGACGAAGAATTCAATGCATATGGTCCAACCCAAAAATCTAGAATATAGAGATGTTATTCCCCTGGAAGTCACAGGGTAAGTCACAGGATTAACCTTTTATTTATACATTCATTTATTTTCTTTGGGGGGAGACTATTGTGTTGGATCCATCTTTGTAATGATTCCACTTGGGGAGCATTAGAGTGGTGAAGTAATAGAATATTCAACAAGTACAAGAGTTTACAAGGGCAAATGGGGATAAATTAAACAAATTAATTGCTGGCAGAACTTTAGAAACAACAGTATGCAGTGGGGAGACCAGTGATGTAACTGTGAAAGTCAGTCAGCGATCACACAGTGTATTCTGTAGAAACTGTCTGCCCCAACAAGCTTCAGGCGTTTGCCAACGTGATTTTGATGAGAAATGCAGTTCCAGACAAGATTTTCTTTTTGAATCTCTACCCTGTAGTGATCAGCTGCGAAAATTGCACTTAATTAATGGGAGCTACTGACACTTACACTGCAGACAGATAAAGTTTTGTTTACTTGAAGCATCACAATGTGCTACCAGATATTGTTAAAAAATATTTCAGACACCCCCCCCTTCCAACTTTGAGATGGATTTGACACTCGCGAGCTGTTCAGCTGAAATACCTTTGCTTTTCTCTGGCAATGAAGCAGGAAGAAGTGAGGAGAGAGGCCTCCCTCTGTAGCTTTCTGCGTGTCTGCTTGGTGCTCTTACATAGGAAACCCCATAATCACCCTCAGGTGAATACAAATCCAACAATCTACAACACAGCTGGATCTGGTAGATTTAACTTAAGATTACATTTGATCTGGCCAGAATCCTAGTAGGTTTGACTCCTATACCTCTTTGCAGGGCACTTCTACTGAGTTCTGCAGCACGACTAATTTTTCTTGTTTCTCTTGGATCCTCCAGTCTTTCCGTTGCATGAAAACAGCCTTCCGAGTAGTACTGTACCACTCTCAATTTTGTACATCTGTGATAAGCTCTGCTGGCTCCATGTAAGTCTCCTGTTAGGTAAATTAGTGTCTGACATGTTTTTCATGTCTGCTTGTGTGTGAGTGTGCATCTCACGATGGACAGTAATCACATCCTGGGTGTGCCCTGTGCTTCCTGGGGTGAGCTCCAGGCTCATTCCAATCTTGTAATGAATAATGGAAAATGAATAGATGGAAATTTGTGATAGAATATTAGGTACCGTGTTGCCATAGGTGCCCATAAACAACAACTAATGCTGAACTGTTTTCCATGTTTATTCTGTCCAATTGTATGCAATCTTACCATTACTCTCATTTAGCAGGACAGGAATTTAACCAAGGGCGTAACTTTGGCTGGAACATTGGGGGGGTCGAGGTCTCCACCCATTACAGGGGAAACATGATTATTGGGGGGGGGTTATATTGGCTGGATCTGATTTTTGGGGGGGTCATGACCCCCCTAACTCCCCTGGAAATTACGCCCATGAATTTAACTCCTTATCACCGTGTGACAGACTCAGACCGGCCATTGGGAGTAGCGGGAGATTTCCTGGTGACCGGCCATTCAGAGCCTTTAAATAATCAGACGGTGAAACAGACTACAGACTGTCCCCGACTTACAAGCTATGCGACTTCTCTCACATACAGCCAATGTAAAAAAAAAAAAAAAACAGGTAAATGTACGCAAAAATAAATTTCGGGTGACTGTATGCCCGGCAGCGCTACCCTACCTATGATAGTTTCTGTGGGAAAGTACAGTATATCCTCCTGAGACCCAAGGGAAAAAGAGTCCTTCAATTTTAGGTTATTTGTCTTTGGAGGAAATAAGACATCTTACAATTTATATTTTTTTCAAATTAATTTTTATTTTTAATTTCACAGCATGTCCTCTTTAGTGTACAAAAGGAATAAATAAGTTTCCTTACATCAGTGAAAAGATAGATGCAAAGGCAAAATGTCCACTACAATGGACATAAATGAATGGGTGGGGTCTCAGGAGGTTACAGTGTATTACCTTAATAGTTATACAGGGACATGTAACATTTCTGATCTCAAACTTATGATTGAGTCCATTAACTTTCTGGTTTCGTTTATCTGCTTTTACCTTCAACCTTTTCTGAGTATAATGGTCTTTCATAATACAGAAGATGTATTATGTAAGCAAGTCTATTGCTAGGATATGTTTGTGTATCTAATAGTGATACTTTACTAATCCCTGTGGGGAAATTCTCTATTTGCTTTGCCCCATCCTGTTCTTCTATACAGGCGAGAGTGACTTTGGGGATCACAGCAAAGGGGCAGCCACCTTAAGGCACCCAGGGAGATGGGGATTAAGGGCCTCGCTCATGGCCCAGTGAACCAGTGACCGTTCTTCCGGGGGCAGGCTTCACCCACTGACCTTCTGATCACAGGCGCAGAGCCTTGGCCCACTGAGCCACACACTGCCCCCCTCGTCCCTTAATCTGCTTTTTTCATGATGATTGACCTGTCAGGATCGAAACACGCCATATGCAATAACTGTGCACAGCAGGGCCGGACTGGGAGGTTTGTGCTGGGAAAACTGTAAGCCAGGTTGGGGCGGACAAAACGGGACAGAGATTTTTATTTTTCTATACTGGGCGATCCAGGAGTAATACGTGGCACCAAAAGAAAAATAAATAAAAGAGCTGAGATCAGTTTAAGGTGAAAATTGTTTCTAAAATTTAATAGATCAAGTAAATTAATACTCACACTTTGGATATTTGAATGCCCTACATTGCTGCTTATATCCACATCACACTGGTAAAGAGCACAGAAGGCATAGAATTCACCATTTCTTCTCTTGGAAATGAACATGTTCTTTGGACCACTCTGAATTGTTAAGAAGTTTTCCCTTAAGCTATTTGAATGAGAGCATCCACTGCAAATAAAATCATATGGGTGGGGTGTACATACAATGAATGTAAATAGCAAAACTTTCTTGTGGTGAGTTGGAAAGCCATGCCTTGCTAACCTATGAAACGCAACATCGTGTGTCACCAAGTCAATCTGCGAAACTTGATAACGGACCAGTCATCCGGGTACTGACAGTGTTTGTTCATTTTCATCAGTGTAACAGCAGCTGGATTATTGTTTTCAGTGGAAGCTTTGTAATTAGTATTAATATAATTTCATTGTATTGTAGTGTGTGAAACTGTTAATTTGGTAAGTAATGCCAAGTATCACCTATTATCTAGCAAGAGAGTCTATCAAATAAGTGGGTGGTGTTGCTGTGAGTTGTGCCAACAGACATAAAGCAGTGCTGACAAATCACTTTATTTTGCTCAATATCGTCTCTATGGAATACAAAATAATTCCATACACAGTGGAAGACGAATGTCTTTTCATGACCAATTCTTGTCCACTTTTCTCCTCCTCACTCATTTGTGTTTAATTACTAACAAACGCAACACGCAATCTGAGTGGGTTCAACAGCAAGGATGAGAATGATTATGTTTGTCTCAGAGAGTGCATGCAAAGCTCAGACTGATTTTGTTAGCATATACTCGAAAATGCTGAAAAGGAACCATCAATAAAATTGCAAAGCTTGCTAAGATTTATCTCCTATAACTGAGTAAAAATGTTTAAGTGCAACTTACTGGATTTGAGTCGCACATGAACCACAGATCTGAGTTAACCATGTTAATCTATTAAAGTATTAAACTGTTCAAGTACACTGCTCAAAAAATTCAAGGAACACTTTGAAAACACATCAGATCTCCATGGGAAAAACAATCATGCTGGATGTCTATACTGATATGGATTGGGTAATGTGTTAGGAATGAAAGGATGCCACATCGTTTGATGGAAATAAAAATTATTAACCTACAGGGCTGAATTCAAATACCCCCTGAACATCAAAGCGAAAAAATAATGTGGCAGGCTAGTCCATTTTGCCGAAATTTCATTGCAGCAACTCAAAATTGTACTCAGTAGTTTGTATGGTCCCCACGTGCTTGTATGCATGCCTAACAATGACAGGGCATCCTCCTAATGAGACCATGGATGGTGTCCTGGGGGATCTCCTCCCAGATCTGGACCAGGGCATCACTGAGCTCCTGGACGGTCTGAGGTGCAACCTGGCGCCGTCGGATGGACTGAAACATAATGTCCCAGAGGTGTTCTATTGGATTTAGGTCAGGGGAGCGTGGGGGCCAGTCAATGCTATTAATTCCTTCATCCTCCAGGAACTGCCTGCATACTCTCGCCACATGAGGCCAGGCATTGTCGTGCACCAGGAGGAACCCAGGACCCACTGCACAAGCGTAGGGTCTGACAATGGGTCCAAGGATTTCATCCCAGCACAAAATGGCAGTCAAGATACCATTGTCTAGCCTGTAGAGGTCTGTGCGTCCCTCCATGGATATGCATCCCCAGACCATCACTGACCCACCACCAAACTGGTCATGCTCCATGGCTTCTCCAGACCCTTTCACGTCTGTCACATGTTGCATACATAGGACTGTCCAACCGATATCTGTGGACATGTTGCTACAGTCTCTGTATGTGTAAAGTACCACATAATGCGTTGTTATCAACTGTTTTTGCTAACAATGGCTATTAACAAACCTGGCTAGAAATGGGGCCTGTTACAAAAAGTAGGATTTCTTGCTGAGCTGGATAAGATTTAAGGTAGCCTGGGCTACTGTAAATGTAAGTGAACAAAGACAAAGTTCATTTAGACTGGGGTACCTTAAATCTGACAAGTTGATGGGTTAAGCAAGAAATCCTGCTTTTTGAAACAGGTCATTGATATTGATAAATGTCTTTACGACTTCTTGTCCTGGAACGTGGTTAACTCGGGAGTGCTGTCATTCCCAGCTCTGATTTCCGACCTCCGAGGTAAATGGAACGCATCATTAGAGTATGTGTTCCCTTTCAGTACTCCATACTGTAACAATAAAGCAGAGTTTTCAAAGGCTATGAGAGCGTTTACAAAAGTCTCTGTCTGGGGAGCTCCAGGGTAGTGTGGACAAAAATGCGAAAACGGAGACTAAACTCCGCTTTTTTAAACAAAAATGTAGCTGTGTGGACGTAGCCTGAGGCTCAACGAATCAGAAAGTAATGCAAAGTAATGTCACTCCACAGCCCCGCCCCCCAACTCAACACTCTTCCTTTTTCCTTTCTCATCCCTTCCCTTCAGTGGTTTCATGCAAATTAACTTAAAATTGAACATTGAGTCATATTGCCTGCCAGATAATCTGTTTTATATTTCTGGGTTCTAAATCATATCTAAAGTAGGGCTGTATCTATCAATTATAACAATAATCAAGTAATCTACTGATTAATTTGACAGCTAAGGTCCAGTATAGCAGTGCAGCGGGAAAGAATTATACGTATTAACATTAATAACGTACTTTCTAACTGGGAAATGCAAAAATTAATTCCAATTTAAGCTCATCAGACTAGCAGCGGGATCAGCGACAAAGCTAAAATCACCCCCCTCCCCCAGCCGGCACTGACAGCGAGCACAGACAGACCAGGGGAGGACCTGATCAGCCAGTCGCCCCCCTCACTCCCGTGCTAGTTCCCCTAATGTCAGTCTAGCTAAGATAGCCAATGTACCACATAATGTGATAGCTACTGTACCTGTAGTTAGCAAGACAGATAGCGAAGTTGAACATAAAACAGCTTGTGTTTGGTGAGGGGGCCTCGGAGCACTAGTGGTTGTGAGTCCCAACATTTATAGTGCAAGTGAAACACTACGACATGGCAATTTGACCACAAGGCCCCTCCACATATAAAGCATATAAAGCAGGGCCCTTTTACATATACAATGCAAATTAGCCATCAGGTACCCTGGGCCCCTCAGCATATACAACACAGGTGACCACTAGGGGTCCCCGGGGCCTTCTGCACGTTGATCCCCATCATGTACAGTGATAGTTGACCACCAGGTAAGTTGTGATCTGAATATTAATGCCCCCTGGCCCCCCTGCATGCATAGTGGTGCAAGCATAACATTAGGGTGGAAGAGCAACATCACACATAAGACATGCTTTCAGTAAGAGTACCTTCTTGTGTCATTTAGAAATAATAGCCAAGAATGCTAGCTTGGTTACTTGTCAGATGAAGTTAACTCAATCTAGACCTGATAAGCCACAACATATCAAGCTAGCTAAAGCATAAGGAAATGAACGGGAGTCTGTTTCATTTTCTTTCATTATAGGTTGCCATCTTAGGGTTTAAGACACTCGTTATAAGAAATTTTATTAACTCTCATAATAAAACTTTCCATTTTGTTGTTCTTCCCCGAGTGGCCTGGGGTGTGGGCTGTTCCTTTTAGTTACCAGTCCAGTCTATTTTAAATGGTGTCAGTGAACTCACCACCTCCATATCCAGCCTGTGTACCTACATGTCCGGTAGCCTGTGTTACAGTATCCTTCAGCAAGATGCTTAATCTGAATTACTTCAGCAAAATACATGCAGATGGGTGTCAAGAAAATACAAAAAGAAATACTTATTTTTTGTAACATGATTATACATTTATTGCAGATGGATGTTTCATTCCCAGAATGTAACTAACGGCTTTATCACAGGTTTAGCAGCTGCATTAATTAGATCCCTAATGAGATGAAGCAGTAATCTGATGGAGGACAGCTGGCGTCCTCTGGCAGAAAGACAGCAGGGACACGTACTGTCCCCATTTGTCTCAATATGCCTGCTTCTCTATACATATATGCTAAAATAAAGCAAACTTTAATTGCATTTTTTTTATAATAGTCAGCACTGTGTGGCCTTCAGATACTTCATAAGCCCAGTGCTCCTATGTATGTACACCAGGGGAGAACTAGCATTACTATTCAGGTTTGATCCCTACAGAAATGCGACTGTAGTGTCACAGAGTCAGCCGTCATCTAAAGAATAGCTTCGTGACCATCAGTCGTTTATGGCCATTGCAGCTGAATAGGTCCTGTGTAATTGTAAGTCTGTACGCCTGTTGAAACACCATGATTGCTGGAGTTCCTATGAAGCCAGCATCATTTATTAGGATTTAACCACCCTAACTGACTTGGACTGGCACATGGGATATTTCATGAATATAATGAAGCGGTAGAAACCGTGTACCAACATGGTGCACCAGCTGCCAGAGGAGCTCAGCAGTAGACAAGAATGAGCCACGGGGACTTACAGCCAGTTTAAGGAAGGCATGTGAGAGCACAGTCTTGCTGGGGGGAGCTCCTCTAGGGATGTGTTCACCATGGACCTGTGGTGGGGGAGGGGGGACAGGTTCCGGTAAGATACATCAGCCAACCAAGGAATGTTTTAAGGACATTTTAAACTACTTTTCAACACATGCAGGCATGTTGTGCATCCTTGTGTTGGACCCGTTTGGCTTCTCTTTCCAGCATGCCAATAGCACCCTTATTACCGGAGAAACTTTCAGACGGTGTGAACAATGGGGACACACCGTGTGCATATAAAGGAAAGGAAAACTGTGAAAGTGGAAATAAAATTCAAATATTGGAAAAGTGGAAAAATAAAAAGAAATGGCCAGTTGACGCAGATATTAGAGGGGAGACACACAAGTGGGAAAAATATGGCAATTTATATTGCTGTATTTCACTGTCAATAGCTCTGATGATGTTTTTAATTAAGAATATAAATAGCCTGGTACATTCAAAATTAAGCTACATTTCTCAACAGATTTTAACAAGCAAAAACACATCACACTGTTCTCGTGATATTGCACAATGCACCTGGTATACACACTCACTGCACAATTTAACCCTTTAAGACCCTTGCCACATAATACGACAGCCTGCAATATATTATATTATGATTGCAATATTTCGCTTCAGTAAAAGTACCTTATTTTAAGATTTAAAAGTGGGATAAAAATTTATCCCTTAAAAGATTCCAGGATGCTGTACTGGCTTTAGAAATCGATTCATCATGGGTTGTATGTGAGATGCTGTGTGAGGCATAACCCTGATGTTTCTTGGTATAGCTCAGGCGACTGTGGGCGGCGGGCTTCCGGGACACTACTATGGCACACAAAAGCTACACCCACATCAAAGGCAAGCCTGCTGAAATGGAACCACTGAAGATAATTAATTGAATACATACAAGAAAAACAGGGACATGAGCCCAGTGAATGTGTCCGGGGAGATGCTCTTCAAAGGGTTATCATCCAGGATCCTGAATTGGATTCAACAGAGAAATAGGGAACAGATAACTGTGAGGAACACTGTGCAATGGGTACCGAAGGAACAGGCACAATCACGCTGTGAGAGGTGCCGCTACAGGGACCTGCTTGGGGTAGGAGGGGGGGACCTTCATTTATCACAGGCAAGGCCCATTGACTTGATGCAGAGGAAATACCTCTAGTTAAGGTTTCACTCTTCTTTTCCTATGGGGATTGGATCAGGCCACACCAATTAAACTCATCATACCTTAATCAGTCAACACTGTCCATAACGCCACCTTGCTTTACAGGTACTTCCCCCCATTAATATGGATGAAGTTTACTTTCACTTCTCTAATTTTTTTCCTCAAAGTAATTAATTTGCCCACAACTCTTTCTAGCAGTTCTTAATGGGCGATGTTTATGTAATCATTTTGTTCAGTTCATTTGTTGATACATTTTGATCTATTAGCATTAACCATGCAATTAAACCAAAATTAATTCATACCAGCTCGGCCAGAATGCTAAGCCATTAATGCCAGTTATTATAAGTATATTGACACTGTAATGAATATCAACAAAAAACATTCTGCCAGATTGAACACACATTTATAATTGACAGATATGTGTGCATGCACAATGCACACACACACACACACACACACACAATAGTATTCAATACTTTGTGGGTACCATCCATTCATTTCTATGGGCATAATGTAATCACACAACCCTACCCAGCCCTAACCTTAACCATAAATAACCAAACGAAAAACAAGATTTTGGGCATTTTTAGTTTTTGATTGCATTCACAGAATTTTATAAAATTGTGTTTCCCCTTGTGGGGACCAAAAAAATGGTCCCCATAATGTCAAAATAACAGGTTTTTATCACATTGTGGGGACATTTGGTCCCCACAAAGTAAGACATGCATAACTCACACACATACACACACACACACACACACACACACACACACACACGCAGAAACACATAACAGGGCAGCTTCTCAGAGATTAAGATGATGGTGGATTTGTACTCACAGCCAGCGTAGTTTACGAAGATCACCGAAGACCCCAGGTTCTAGCAAAGTGATCCTGTTCTGACTAAGACATCTATAGACAAGCACAGAGAGTCTTTCATTTCCCAGAGACAAAACTCACTGATGAATATTAGGGCAAATGAATATTAAAGACAGCTAAAGCCTACTTTAATTCTCTAACCTAAAAAACATTTATTAAGCAGATAAGCCAACCTAATATGTTGGCAGACGACAGGAATTCTGTGGTGGTGAGGAACAACGGTAGGTTAAACAGACTATGTATTGTTGCAACAATATTAATATTTCATTATTGGTAATACTTTACTTGATGGGGTTCAAATACTATAGTACAGTTCGTCCAGCTGCAATGCAATTAACGTGTTCCTGAAAAACCTTGCGCTCACTAAAATCATGTACTAAAATATACTGGGAATGGGAAAAATAAGGTTAGGGGAATGGAACTCCAAAACTTACAAAATAACTTACTAACACCAAATAATATTAATAAAATAATTATAACAGTGATACCAGTGGCCAATAATGCATTTGCATGTATTTTAAATAAGAAATAATAATAATTATATATTAATAAATTATATGAAAAACATCTCATCTGGGCATTACGAGTCTCATAAGAATTTCTTATTAACCGGTGTCACTAAAGGATCTGAGTCAACCGTGGATTTGAGTCGTGCATTCGCTGCCGATCTGAGTCAACCATGTTAAACTGTTAAAGTATTGTAGCACTGGACAGACCGAGGCATTGTGGCGGCAGAAAAAAGACAAGGCGAGACATTTTCATATGGAATTGCTCTTTTAATAACAGCCCTTAAGAGACTGCACGATAAGCAACAACCACACTCCGACCAACATGGCAGGGAAACGTGGGGAGGTCTCACACAGGATGGTAAGGCACACACACGGTGGGTAATTATACAACAGCTAGAGACATGTCAGGACTTCACATACAGGATAGGTAATCAGGGCACATGCATCAATTAGGAGCACGACTAGTATTTGTAGTAAAATACAAACAAGATATACACAGACCTATATACACAACTTGTGAGTATGCTGGGATATGCAGATGACTCCGCTCTCGCTGGCACTACACTGCCCTCCCTCTCAATGGTCAGCCATCATGGTGACATCACACCCAGTCCCCACCTCAGCCTTAGGACAAGTCCCACATATTTAGTGTCAGCCTCTGGTGTGTCTCCGATGAAGGGTGGAAGCTGTCAACACTCGAACTTACAAGCGCTGGCAAGGCAAAGGACACTGGGAGGCTGTCGGACATTGGGCTGCTGCCGGGTGTCGACATTGTGGGTCCCGCCGGGTGCTGACCCTTCCCAGCGGTCGCTCCCAGCAGGCCATCTCCTCCCGTAACTCGCGGAGCTCCACCGCCAGCTGGGCCTCTAGAGCACGGCATGCCTCCTCATGGTCACGCAGCATGGCCACCACATCCTGCCCCTCCGGGTCTCACTCACGCTTCTAGCAGGCAATCTCCAAATACACTCCCTCCACCAGCACATCCTGCAGTTGCTGCTCCCACTCCTCCAGTTCGCAGCACCTGTGGACCAGCTGGGCCTCCAACCTGCGACATACCTCCTCCACGCTGAGCCGAGTCATCTGACTGCCGTGTAAGGCTGTCTCTGCTGCCTGGACCGGATGCTTTTGCTCCTGCTCCCAGCTGACCAGTTCACTGCGCAGCCGCTCCAACTCATGCCGCTCTTGCTCCATGGACTCTCTCGGTTCCGTTGGTTTTACTTCCGCTGCTCATTCAACTAACTGATAGGGTTGTCCCTCCTTCACTGCAATGTTCTCAGCTTGTCTGCTAGAATCTCGGGTGTGGGCTTCTGGGCAAAAGCGTGCCTGGTCCCCTCTCTTCCTATAGCACCAGCAGATAAATTTCCCATCGTGAACCCAGTGGTCGCAAATTGTCTTCTCCTTGGAATCTTCCTGGAATGCACACTGGTGCATGCGCGACTCAAATCCACGGTTGACTCAGATCCTGTAGTGACAAACACTTCAACAGCACATGCCTAACTAGGTAACTTGTCCATTGCCAAGAGTCAGGAGTAGTGATGGCCAAAACTACGCTTCATGAACCATGAACTATATGTTCTGACCCCATTAGATGGTGCTCTTGGTTTACTTTGGGGCACGCCTGGAGTCTTCTTTGAAGAAAGAGCACTGTCGAGTGGGGTCAGAAAATACAGCAGTAAGGAGTAATGAGGTACAGCGACCATACGACCGGGTATGCAGCAGATTATGGTATGTGGAGGGGTGCTGAAGGCACAATGCCTACAGACAGTCCACAAAAACCAAATGCAAGTGAATTAAAAATGTTGCTGTTTGAATATGATAATTTGTCAAATATTTTTAGATTTTTATAATCTAAGCCATTGACCTGTGCAATGCGTGGATGTACAAAAAGTTCGATTCTTTTAGATTTGAAAACCGGTTTGACCGATTCACTAAAAAGATCAGGTTCACAATTTCTTCACTAATGAGACATCACTATCATTCACTTGAATAGCTGTTTTTGCAAGCAAGTAGTGTTTCTCCATTTGGCGTTATAGCTTGTGTAGTGCTTGTCTCTCTGACTGAAAATTGTGCAAATACAAATGCCATTCCGCATTGTATCGGACTTGGGTATTGTATATCAATCGCGTTAGAACAGATTTGCAGTGTAATATCATGCGATGTAGTAGGACTGACTGTATTATGCTATTACTTATGCTGTATACTTATGTACTGATCTCATGGTAATTCATCATTAATTAATCGTGACATGCTTTATCTCTACCAGTTACCATATCTGTTAATTCTGAAAGGAACTACTGAAGGAACTACTGAAGGAACAAGTAATGAATAACAAGTGAAATACTAATCATGATTGTTTATAAATGAATTGTGATGCATCTTTTCTCAATCAGTGATTATATTTGGTCATAATTTGTACTTCAGTAGTGTTACAAAGTATTTATGTCCCATCAAGAAAAGTGTTACCAAATTATATATCAATAACTCAATAATGTAGTTCAGAAATAACTTCTATTTAAAACATAATTTAAAAAAAACTTTCTTAAATGGGACATATAAATAGTATCAGACAAAAAGCTTTACATTTAAGGCTTGTAGACATAAAAGTCAATATTTAAAAATATATGATTTTCTTGTTTTCACCTTGAGAACTTTAATCCACAGTTACATCACTTAATGAACCACGACTGTCCCTGCTTAGCCTACAGGATTTGATTAGAGTTATCTTATAGAGTTAGCTTACTGAGTTAGCTTATAGAGTCAGCTTATATGAATAGAGTTACAGTGGTACATCAGTTCTCAAACTCATTACAACTCGAATTTCTTAAAAGTCAAACCAACCAGTTCGAAAAAAAAATTACCTAGAGCTCGATCTGAATCTCAGAATTCAAACCGTGAAAGCCAGCCTAAGATAACTTGTACGCGCTGGGAAATGATGGTGCCCATAAATCGGTTGACGGATTGAATTGTTTCCTAGCTTACAGTGCCTGAGGACAAGCACCCTCACCCCTTGCAATGGTATAGTCTTCACCGGGCTTTTTAACTAGGCGCATTTAATTTAGCGGTCATTCTGATGAAACAGCTAAATCCGTGTTGGAAGATGATGCTAAAGAAAGCTAAATCCGGTTTTCAAAAAAGAAAAGATAGGCAAGAAAGAAACAAAAAAATAAATGAGGGAAAGCAACTGCTTAGAAACTTTTTTTCCCAAGAAACGTGAGCCCAAATGTGAAAGCAAATAGCCTACATCAGTGGTTCCCAACCTTTTTTAACTCACGGCCCACACAGCCAAACACATATGTTTCCGCGGCCCACTGCAAAAGAATTTAAACGATCCCGCTTTTTGTGTCGGGTTAACTAAGTACTCGGAAGCAAGGCTGTTAATTGTCTTTATTGAATAAACTGGTAATTTATTTAATTATATATCAAATTTTGATTTATTTGATTTTGACTAGACATTTTTTATTATATTAACAATATTACAATTTCTATTAATAATAATTGGCGGCCCCCCTGCAATACCGTCGCGGCCCACTAGGGGGCCGCGGCCCACAGGTTGAAAACCACTGGCCTACATTAAATGAACTGTGATTATTAAAAACTGAAATACCACCGCGAAATTACACATAGCTTAACATGATGTACTGTAGATAAGTGTATTTTTTTTTGTTTGCTTAACCCCCTGGGTTACACGGCATCGTCGGCGACGCCGCGTATCTTTCTCGTCTATTTCAGTTTATATCTCGCTGAAATGTTTGTGTAGAATCATGGAAAAAACGCTGGCTAAATCTGTAATCTGTCTTCTTTTCAAAATTCCATTGTCGAAGGTATTTAAAGTTTTTAAAATTAGATTAAATCGGCAAAAAGTAAACCATGTCACCTTTCTTTGTTTTCCCTGCATGGGGGGCGTGTAGTACCGCCTTCGCGTGAAGATCGCTATTCACATTCTAAACAGCCGCACTTCCGCGTATCCCAGTGAGCACTAACTGGGATATAAGTTTGTGTTTAGCTTTTTGCCCATTGCCATTTTTCAGTGTTTTCTTTTTGCCCTTTTTTAATGAAAAACAAAACTGGACTCACTAGTCATTTATCTTTCATTATAAATAAAGTAGTTTGTCAATGTGGAAATCTGAAATGGCATTTTCTTTTATGTAATAATAAAAAATAGGCTACTTGATAAAAAGCTGTTCTCTATAGCCAAATGCAAAAGTGTTCAATTCTCATGCAGGCCTATGATGTTAGGCTACCTTTGGTGACATTTCCTGTTATAGCTTTTAATCATCCTACAAATAAAACCAAATTCCAGTGAAGTCGTGTGATTAGGCTGTTTTTTTTGGGGGGGGGGTGGGCACTGTTTGTGCATAGGGCCCAGAATTTCGTGCTACGCCCCTGCTCAGTGGAAACAAAGGGTAACGCTTCAGTCTTCGCTGTGATAGCATCGTGCATGTTTACACTAGCTGAATACATATATTTAGATAAAAAATACATTTAGACAATGATAGACAGTAACAGTAATTATTATATAATAAAATATATTTAAAAATAAAGATTTATCAATTATTTTAATATTAATAATTAATTAACATGAATGCATTTAATTATAATAATATTGTCGTGCGGAGCGGGGACAAAACGGAGACAGGCGCAGACGTCAGAGTATCGGGGAATACTGGGTTTAATTACAGGTAAGACAGGCAAAACGCAGACGGACAATACAATGACCAGACTGGGAAAACAAACTGAAACGCGGACTAAATACAGAGGACTAATGACAACAACCAGAAACAGCTGAACACACGGGGATTCCACATGGGGTTAACAAGGGGGCGTGGCACACGGAAGGAGCGGACGATCGGGGCAGGACACATTGTTTTTTTTTAACTTTACACATTGTTTGGATACATTTATTTTCTTATTTTACAAATTATTGTTTTGATAAATGTGCTTAGATGTGTTTAGTACAGTATATGCTCTTCTTCTTTTATCATTTTGTGTTTAAATGCTAAAAAAAAAAAACATATTTAGGTGTAATTTTTGGGGGCCGGGAACCAATTAATTGGTTTTCCATTATTTTTTATGGGGAAAATTCGATCAGAACTCTAACTTTTTAGGATTCGATCCGGAGTTCTGAACGGATTAAGTTCGAGTTCTGAGGTACCACTGTAGTTTAGTAGTCTAGTAGGTGTGACAGTTGGAACAGAGCTGGAGTGAAAGCCTTTTGGCATGTACTGCCATGTAGCTGTTTGGATGTGTGTTCACTGTGTGTCTTTGAGTTACAGGGCATTTTAAAACTAGCTTTAAACAGATCCCATGTTATGTTTTTATTTTTTGTAGTTAAGTACTTTGCTAGGCTAAACTGTGCAGAACAGTGGTTCTCTCACAGCCTTTTCCCATATTCTTCCTCGCTTAAGGGAGCTTAACTGAAGAATTTTGTGTTAGACATACTAGCACATGCTATTGCTTTCTCTGTTCCAGAACAAACTCTGTAAAGACACTCACAGTTTTTGGAGCTTGTACAGTCCTTTGAAAGCTCGACTGGACACGCTCCATATGTTATTCCTCTGAAGAAAACTGTTGGCAAAAACAGGTTATTTCAATTTTATGGACAATGGTTTACTTGGCCTAGTTACCACTGTGAATATCAAAAGGAGGTTAATAACCAACATATATACAGTGTATTGGTTAAACTCCAAAAGGTAAATGTTTAGTTATTTTAAGTTTAATATATATCGGGGCGGTTTTGGGGGTGCCAGGGGAGGCCAGTACCCCCATGACAAAATCCCCCCACCCCTTCCCCTGATTGCAGTTTATTTACTAACAGATGTTCGTGTGGCATATTCCCTACCCATTTTATATGTTATATTTAGACCCTAATCTACTGGTGCTGCAAATCACTTTTCCCGATGAACTAAATGATTATGGCTAAGACGCTCTGAGGCATTCACCTGCCTCAGGGCCGAAAGAGAGATTTCCATTACAATGACTCCTGGCAACAACTTTTTCAGCATTTCCTTTCAAAATACACTGAATACGGACAGGATGTTCCTTCATGTGGAGACGGCTTCTATGTGGACTAGGCCAAAGACCATGAGATACAAGGGGTGATACTCACAGTCTTTGCAACTCCGAGTATCTGGAAAATCCATCTTCGACAAGTTTCTGAATGATGTTACTCTTGAGGGACCTGTTTTGGTGAAGACAAGCACAGACTAACTGTATCCTTTCAAAACACACTTCAGATGTTAGGGCCCTGATCAAGACCACAGGGTCTTTTATTTTGAAAAATAAGCAGAAAATGGTAATGGACTAGATTCTCTAAATTATGCCACTCTTTGAATCAAACGTCACTTTGCAATATTAAGCGTAAGAAAGATTTCCACAGCATTCCCTCCATATTCAAAGTTTTGCAAATTTCTGTATGGACCTAGAGTGATACTGATTGTGCATTACAAAACAATGAATATAAGGACAGACATTACCTTTATTTATATACGAAAAAAATTAAATACAGTGGATATTTAAAGTCTGCATGGCATTGTTTAAATTGCAGGTTTTTGTATTTTAAAGTCAGAAATGTAAATAAATCATGTAAAAAAATTGACTTAATTGATGTGGCAATACTAACCAGAAAAATAACAAAAAATAAATAGTACAACAGATCATTGAAATAAAACCACACAAACCCTGCAAAAATGTGTATTCACACCTTAACTAATACTTTGTAGAAGCCCCTGATGCATTTATTATAACAAGTTTTTGTAAATAAATTTCTATCAACTTCGCAAACCTTGACTTTGCAGTTTTGTCCCAGTATTTCTTGCAAAAAAGTTCAAACTCCTGAAATTGATTTTGAGGTCATTCCATGGGTTTTCTATGGGATTGCCTGTACCACCCATTGACTCTGATCTTCCTATTCTAAAGCCATTCCTTCCTTGACTTGGATATACACTCTGGCTCATTGTCGTTCTGGAAGCAAAAATTCCTCTTCATCTTTAGCTTTCTGACATCAGGTTTTTTTGGCTAAAATGTCTTGATATTAGGAGCCTCTCACCATCTTATCTATCTTGACTGGTGCCCCTGAGTCCCAGCGGATGAAAAGCAGCCCTCAAGCATGATCTTACCACCCCCAAACTTCACAGTAAGTGATCTCTGGATGATAGACTGTCTCTTAGAAGTAAGACTATGTTATTTGTATCATTTAATCAGACATTTTCTCACATGCATGATCCAGAGTGCTAGAAGGTATTTCTTGCATTTTTTAGATAGGTCTGAATGTTCCTTTTTCTGAGAAACATCACCCCACACCATAGTCTAAACATGCTCAGGATACAGGATATTGTGACATGCATGGAGTGAGCCAGGAATTCCTGCATCTCCTTTAATGTAGGCTGCCTGAAAGCTTCCCTGCTTTCTCCTTGTCCTGTCCTCATCTTTGGAGGGTCATCCTAATCTTAGCAATGTCCCCACGGAGCCACATTCTCTCCACTTATTGAAGATCACAGTGTTCCACGGTACATCCAGCGCCCCTGATATTCCTTGATTCCCCTCTCCTGACCAGCACCTTTCAGCAATAAGATACCATATGTGTTCTGTTACATCCATGTGGACCATGGATATCTCAAGGAAATCCTACAGATATTGCTGACATTTGTTTGGGGTCATTGAATCACTTTCTCTGATGGTGGGTGCATGCTGCTAATCTTTGGATTTTGAATCTGATTCCTTTGAACACTGTGACAGCCCCATGATTAAAGGGCATGCACACCTTTGAAATTATGGTGTCGTGGACTTCTTAAATTTCAGCATTTTGTCCTGTTAATTATCTATTTTTCTCATATATTTTGTTGGTTGCATTGTCACACTGAAGGTGTTCAATCTTCTCACATGATTTATCTTGCTTTCTGGCTTTGCATCACGAAAAGCTGAAATTTCAATAAGACTTTTAATATCCACTGTAAAATATACCAGTCTTGTAATAGACCTAGACAGTATAATAAAGGCCAAGATATTATATGGACAGTGCAGAGGAATAGGACATGGATCGTTTTAATGTAGTGCAAATATTTGACTGTTGTAAACTAGTAAGTGTACGGGGTACAGAGCATTAAGAAAAACCCTTTGTATAATTTTTTCATGCCCTGATGATCACTATCACATCTGAGCAGCCAGTCAACAGCTCACTTCAATTATACTTCCTGTTTGGGGAAAGGTTTACACAGATAGCCAGTGACAATGCTCCTCTTGCAGTCTTGCTGCTTCAACAACACTTACACAATGCCAACAAAGAGAATTATCAGGGTGTAGAAGCTTTGTAGAATGGTTTACCAAAATTTGAATCTTTGTTTGACAGATCATGGATAAAAGAAACTGCAAAATGAAACAGACAAAGAAAGACAAATGTGAACTCGTGCCTAATGTTCTTAGAATGGTATGTTCTGGTGTAGTATTGATGTAATACCAATTTTAAAATACTTATTTTTTTATATAATTGAAGCAATTAAGAAAGATACTCAGGAATAAATCAGACGTACAGGGAATGAGGGAGGAGGAATTATTAGACAGCTTGTTAATTGCTTGATTTATATTGAATAATTGTTCATTAAGTTGTCTGTACAAGTAGATCGGTACACTTCGGTTTGGGTTGATGGGGATGTGCTGGAGCCTTGCACTGGCAAGGAGACCCCCACCATTGCATTCTAGTGTACTGCAGGACACACACACACACACACACACACAGCTGCCACTTCATTAAGTACACCAAGCTAGTGCCAGGTAAGCCCATCTTTGCCTTCAGGGTAAACGAGTCGTCTGATAAGTGAACTCTAGACACTGGTGTTTGTAAAATTCCCAGGATGGCGGATAATTACGTAATGGCCACATATGGCACCAACAATCACACCCCATTTATAATCACTTAAATCAGGCTTCTTAGACCTCCTAATACTTAGTCAAACAGGATGTGATCCTCTGCACCCTGACTGTGTGCTGTGTGCATTATCTTTCATTCACATAATTCAGTGTTTGCAGGAATGGTCTATTCGTCTTAATGAGCATGCACATCTAAGAAAGTTTTACTTACATATATTGTATTCAGAGGTGGGTACTCCAAAGAGTAAATCTAGACCAAGATTTTGTTTCAACCAACCAGCTGAGTACTCTGTGACTGTGACTCTTTAAACTCTACTGGTTGGTTGAAACAAAATCTCTCTACCTGAATTCTGGACCTGAACCTGAATTACCCACCTCTGATGATATTGTATATGTTATATATATTTTCCCTCTGAAAACTAAGCAAAACCAAGGTACTTTTACTTTGAAAGAAACACAGAAGATGAACCTGATACCCTGACAAATAGAGCATTTGTCACGTATTAAAAAATAATTTCCCCAAAAAGATGGAGAATAGCTAAAGCAGCATCAATGACATCCCACACATCACCCATTTAACAGGATAAAGTATTTATACAATCAGAAGAATTCAAAAGGAATCGAAAGCTTTGTGCACATGCATGATAAGGCTTTCTTTAAAGGATTATAAAGTGGAAATGACAGCTGACAAAGAAAAATGGCATTGATGCTACCGAAATGTACTTGCGTGCATTTTGTCTGTTTGAATATAGCCATTACATTGCTTAACAGGTTCTAGGTGCAGCCGTACATCCCCTGGCACCAGAAAAGTACCGCTTAAATCATCCAATTGCTTTGCGGCCAAATGTATGATCCTAGCATTAGTCCACCCTGCCAAAAGATACAAAAACGGACTGGTGCATCCACAGATGAAACCACCTGCAGGTCAGTTCCCAGAAAGATCATCCAAGAGGATTAAAAATTAAAAGAACATCAATTCATATCTACCCTTTTAACACTAATCAGATGCTGTCCAGGCTGGATGGAATTCCAAAGGCAGTAATGTGGTGGATTTAGATACTAAATCAGCCTGGATCCTGTTGTTTCGTCAAGGAATTCAAGTGTCAATTTCACACATAAACTGCCAAGGGTGTAGCTCGGAATTCTGGGCCCCTGAAAAATGTCATCTTGGCCCCCCCTGCTAGGCTTGGCACTGGGAGCCCCTCTACAGTGTTGGGCCCCCCAACTCTGTCAGCGTATCCATGCCCCCTCGACTCCCCTCGACCACTGCTATAGCTGTCATATTTTCAACATCTGTTTTATGTATGAAAAAGACCAAGGGTCAGATAACTTACTGATGACAACTACACAACTACTACATGCAAGGGGGAGAGGGAGTGAGGATGATTCCAAGAGTCCCTGAGTGACAGGGGTCCTAAAATATTTGGAACATAATTGTATCGCGTTTTATTGGACATTGAAATTGCAATTTGCAAAATACATTATTTATTATTTCTGAATATTTGTTTTTTCTGTATTTTTGTCTCTTTTTTTTTGTTTTTGGCAAAAATAAGCATATGAGACATCCTCTGTACCCCCCTGTGTTTTAACTGGAATGACTGAGCCCTGCCTTCCCCTTCACCACACACTGGATGTTAGTGCGAATTCCAGTGTGTGCATAAAAATAAAATCATATTATAAGGTTATAAGAAAAGAAACTTAAGGCTACAAAATGTTGAAAGACCAAAGAGAAGGTGGCAGTTGCTGACTCTCTTTTTCTCAGCAAAAAGTCCATTTATTTACATTAGGGTTTGTCTGTGCCCATCCGGATGTAATGCAAATGAATCATTTACTTCTAATTCTATAGCTAATGTTTATGTTAGTAAAATTAGCTTGTTAGTCCTACAAATAATTACACAATAAAATGTGCTTGGTAATATTATCTTCTCATTAAAAGAAAGTTTTCAGTTTGCTGCTTTATTAGAAATTTAACTTTAAATTGAACATAAGCTAATATAATTCACGCTCACTGTCTAAATCAGTTCCACCCTGGTGAGTCATGCACAAATGCGGCTTCAGTAAATCACATTCTCCCCAAACCCGACCCCCCAGCTGAAGGGAGGCAGGCAGATAATACAGACAGCAGTTAGCTTAACACAGAGCTAACTGTGGAGATATAAACAAAAAAAATGTCTTTTGAGTTTAGAATTGCAGTCCAGTTTGTTTACAGGAAAAGTACTCAATAATGGAACATGTTTGTTTTGACAGTAATAAATTCCATAGCTACCAGTCTACAAAGGTAAAATTAATAAAATAATTACATTTGTTTGATTGTGTCATGTGGGTTTTGGAGCTCAGTGTGTGGTTATGGCAGGTGCACAGCGCTGGATTAGTCTGGGTTGGGGCAGCAGCCTGATGTGCTTTCATGAGGCCCAAAATCTCTAGTGGTGCCTCTGACTACGTGCAATATTTAGTGCAAAACAGAGAGGAAAGACATGGGCCACAGAGGAACTTACAGTGAGGTGAAAGACATGGGCCACAGAGGGACTTACAGTGAGGTGAAAGACATGGGCCACAGAGGGGCTTACAGTGAGGTGAAAGACATGGGCCACAGAGGGACTTACAGTGAGGTGAAAGACATGGGCCACAGAGGGACTTACAGTGAGGTGAAAGACATGGGCCACAGAGGGACTTACAGTGAGGTGAAAGACATGGACCACAGAGGGACTTACAGTGAGGTGAAAGACATGGGCCACAGAGGGACTTACAGTGAGGTGAAAGACATGGGCCACAGAGGGACTTACAGTGAGGTGAAAGACATGGGCCACAGAGGGACTTACAGTGAGGTGAAAGACATGGGCCACAGAGGGACTTACAGTGAGGTGAAAGACATGGGCCACAGAGGGACTTACAGTGAGGTGAAAGACATGGGCCACAGAGGGACTTACAGTGAGGTGAAAGACATGGGCCACAGAGGGACTTACAGTGAGGTGACATTCCTGGATGCCTGTGGGACAGTGTCCAGATTCAGATGCACACACTGGAGCTCAGTCTGAATGCACTTGCAGCCATCCAGATACTTTTCCAGCACTGCAAAAAAGACAATGATCATACAATGGAAACTGCTAGAATAGGCATCATTCTTATTATTATTATTACCCCTATATAGGAATTCAATTTTTGATCAAATGGTCCCCCTCTCAAAGACAGTTAGGTATGCTTCCATTATATCCTTAAGAGAGGCCTTTAATAATTAATCCACTTATGCAATCTTACTAGAGGCAATAGTTAATAGTGTTGACTAATGAAATGTTTCAGTTTGTTTTCCGCAGCAGTTACTAGCCCTCACACAAGCCTTTTGGGTGCCTAGCCAGCACCTACACTCACAGCAATGGCTGGCTAGGTCCTGCTGGTCAGTCCGGCGAACAACGCGATCAAAGAAGTCTGCCCAGCCGCTGTTGTCCCCTGTGGGGAGAGACCAAGCTGCTTTACTTCAGTGAGACAGGACGGAAGCTGAAGGGATCTAAGCCCTGTTTTTGCTGGATGTAGGGTACAGTCAAAAGAGATCTCATAAAAAACGTGTGGCTATGAAACTCAGAAGGATTACTGTTTGAGGTCTAACCCAATGGAGGCCAAAAACATGACCATCAGCTGGTTTAAAAAACTGTATGTACACAGCATCTTGATTTTTTTGGTTTAGAAATATTTCGCCTATTGATACTTTAAAAGGACAGTGTGTGGCTCAGCAGGCTAAGCCTATGACTAGAAGGTTGCTGGTTTGAGCCCCAGCCTTGACAGAATAATTACATGTGTGGGCCCTTGAACAAGGTCCATAACCCCCAGCTCCCTGGGCACTGTTGCTGGTGGCTGCCCTTCACTGGCAAGCTCACCTACATGTGTGTCATGAAGAGCAAGATGGGGGTGGACAAAAAGAGAACTGTCATTATCATATGGTGGTGGCAACTCAAAACTTGCTTAGCTAGAGGCTGATTTATGCTTCAGCATAGCCTCAAACCCTAAGCCTGACGCGCACCTCTCCAGAACTGTAACTACAGGCATCGGGCTACAGTGCAGGGTACGCAGCTATGCGGCTGCTGATGGCGTAGATTCTACGCCGAAATACAGTACAAATCAGCCTTAACATTGGATCTACTTTCTCCCAATAGTTCTCATACATTGTATATTCGCATTACCTTCAATGTTAATAATAATGATAAAAATTAACTCTATGTCAACATGAAGACAACTTGAAAAAGAAATGCAAGAAAGACACACATTAAATTATTGCCCACACTTGAGAAACATTTCAGTTTGATTCAGTTTAGGTAATAGCAAATGGCTATAGAGAACCAGCAGCAGTATTAGTGGATGTAGACTGATCATAATTACAAAGTTTTGTTAATGATTCCGACCTAAGTTTCCATTTAGGACTTCCTCAGTAAGAAACCCACCACAGTTCTCCTCGTCGGCGCCGTTCGGGCAGTCCGGGTGGCCATTGCAGTGCAGCCCTTGTGGCAAGCAGATGCTCAGGTTCCCGCACGGAAAGTCTCCCAGCAGACATCCTTTGAAGCGAAGCTCATCAGCCACCATGGCGGACACTACAGAGGGCAGGAGAGCAGCACCTTAGTGACAGACTGGCATTGTCACACTGGACCATGTCAGATCAGCACATCTATAAGTCTTCTTGCTGTGTGCCGCATGGCAGGTGAAGCGAAGCATGCTGGGAAGTACCTGAGCAACTTTTTTTTTTGCTTCCTTTTGCTTATATTTATCTGGGGATGTTATGCCATTGAACAAACATATGTTGCTTTTAGGATTTTTTTCACTTATGGAAATTCTGGAGTAGACAACACAATATACACAGTGCTTTTCCTCTACCAATTATTATTGTTAACTTAATTTTTAAAGGAATGAAAATATGTAAGCATATAAAAGTGCCCCCCACTGGTGATTTACTACAGAGATACTGCCAAGTGTGTTTTATCATGATAATGTTATTTTAGGCTTGCAAGTTCATTTTATAAAGATAACAGGTCTTTAGTTGTAAAGGTCACATTTACGAATAGCTATTAACAAGGAGCGCTTCTGGAAATCATCGCTACCAACCACCACCGCACTGCAGAGCAGTTCACGTTATTGTCGGACAAGGGGAGCTGTAAGTTACTACATTACTCGCACGCTACTTGCATAATACTAGCAATTATTTGCAGTTTATTAGCATACTTTTTGTACATTATTCTTTGTTTTTGTTTTACTTATGTCATCTTTTTTAACATGCCTGTTGTGATGTATATTATGTGACGTATGTTATATGATTCTACATGTCGTTGGTTTGCCGTAACCAGAAATTTTTCCCTCTACGGGATCTCTCTCTCTCTCTCTCTCTCTCTCTCTCTGTGGCTATTATGGGTTATACAAAGCTTCCATGAAGGAAGATGAAATCTATTGTGCTTTTATGTTTCCTTTATAAGTGATCCAAGATCTTCTTTAATTATGGCTGACACATGTTATAATTAAACAGGATCCTTGCAACAACAGCCTTTTATTGCACTATGGTTTCTCTGAAGATTTCTTTCTTTGGACTGGTACCCAGTGCATAGAAAGACCTTTGAGGAAAGCCTTCTTTGGCTATGTAGACCAGTAAGAACATGACCTTAGCCTCTCCTTGCTATGAGCTGCCATTATTAACTGTCTGTGTCCCACCCTCTCTGGGTTTTTACTTTGCTACTATTACTCATTATTAAACATCTATGCTCCTCCCTGAAGACCGAACACAAGTACCTCAGATATGACCTGTCAAAGGTGGCTCTGAAGCATTACACTATATAATGTATTGTGCAAGTTGTCCAGTTTTTACCCCATTGCCTTTAAATTAATACTGTACAGTAATTACACGTAAGTAATTGCACCAAGTAAAGAGTAAGGGTGTTAAAGAACAGCAGTTCATATTTTTGGAAGTTCTGTTCATCCATTCTTCATGTTCAGAGCCAAATTATTAAGTAGGCCTAGAGGATCCTGATCATTCTTTTCCTCTGTACATTATGCCTCTGGATGAAGTCGAGGTCAACTCCGCCCCACCCCTATTACGTAACCAAGCAATAGTGCTGGGAGCTGTTTAAGTTTGGTGTCTTTTTATTAGGGGATCCCTGAATAAGAATAATAATAGTATTATTACTATCATTAATATTATTGATAATATTACCTAATCTAGCTATTAAGTATTTACTTGTAATATTACTGATCGCCGTTAAGAAGCTGTATTATTTTCGGAGTAGTGTTTTATACATCACCATAGTTTTAATCTTTCTTCCCAAACACTCGCGTATCTAACTCGCTTCCGAATGTTATGGCTTTAATTTCTTAATATCAAAATGACTTGTATTTGTTTTAAAGAAACATATCTATCGCTTCAAAGAACCTACCTGACCTCGAATGAGCTAATTCACTGTTTGCTGAGGGAAAGGATACATTGTCATATGCGCAAAACTGGGTACAGTGCGTTCTGTGTTTTGTATATCATTTTAATTACGGGGAGTTTACGGGGTCGTGTGAATAAAATAGATCCAGTACTTTAAGTTCCAATAATGATATACTGTTTGGCTTAATCATTCCTTAATGACTACAAAATACAAAAGTGAGAAAAAGCAAACGAACGAAAGATATCTGCTTTTGAAAACACATTTAACTACTATACTACTACTACTACTACTACTACTACTAATAATAATAATAATAATAATAATAATAATAATAATCAACGCTTGTGTGGAATTAAACCTATTTAAATGAATTCATTTATGAAAATTAAATGTTATTAAAAATTACAAAAAGAGAAAGCTATCTTTCTGTCAAAAAGTGAACTAGAACTATTATAGTCGAAGCATTTTTTATTGACATAAGTATAACGCAAATGACGTTTTAGAGTCCCCCTCAAAGTGAGCCCCAAAATGTGAAATCTTCGGAAAGCTACCCCCCCCCCACCCCAAAAAAAAACTATACATTAAAACTTCAAACAGTGTAAAGTATCATTGATGTGCAATTCTTACCTTCGCTTGCTGAGAATAAGAAGTGAATGACCAATACAATTACACATTCATCCGAACAAATTATAGACAGTCCGAGTTTGACTGATCGTATTTTTGATTTCCTACAAGCTTCGGTCATCTTCATCATCATGTCCAGAAAAGCGAGTCTCCCCCAGAAAACTGCTTACCATCTAAAAACAGGATCTATAAAGTAAACAGCAAAACCCAACAACAATAAAAACCTAGAAATATGGCCAGGTTAACTCTGAAACAGCTGACAATTGATACAAGTCAGACGAAAACAAGACTGTCAACACTAGAATTGAGCACAAGGCGAATGCTGAGCGAGAGGATACTTGTTAAAATGTGTCGTTCCTCATGCTGTTGCTACAAACAACCTGCCCGCAGGTAGCTAGATGAGTGGTCATTTTCAAAAGCGAGCTTTATGTCATACGGTAACGGTAATATAACGACATAGACTGCAAATATACAATTAACCGAAGAACCTTAATATACCATAACTTCTACAGATTTCGTGTATATATATAACTTAATTCTGAACACCAAGCAAAACGTTATAAAAATAATTATTTTGGAATTACTTAATTTCAAAGATCCATCAATAAGAAGAAAATATTTTTAAAATCTAATCGGTGTTAAATAGTTATAGGCTAAATAAAACGCGTGTAAAATTAATTGCTATAGTATACTTCGATTATGTATTCCAAACTGTATAATTTTTTTATTAAATCTGTACATCACATTAAGAAGGTCATATGCTGGTAATATAAGTTTCAAAACGATTCTTTATCATTCTTATAATGTATCATTGACGTGTTTAAGGTGCATGAAATAAAGATTTAGAGTTGCCCAACTGGAATATGTTTTGTGAGACGTATGGTGAGGACATTGAGGGACTGCATTTCTGATTATTTCAGTTTCTCTGTGGACTTTATAATCCCCACAAAGACAGTGTGCTGCTTCCCCAGTTACAAATTACAGATCATGAAAAGGACGTAACGTACCTCTCCAGCTACCTCTTCTGTCCATCACGCCACAGAGGACGCTTCCCCAAAGACTTCAAGCCCTACTCCTCCTCAAACACTGTACATCTCCAAGTAAGGACAGAACTTTCCAGCATGTATACCACAGCTGTACAGTACCAGCACCTCCGTAGGGGTGTCCCAGTGTCCCTACAGATCTTTAGCTTTAAAATCAAAATCCAATGAAAACCTTCAAAGGTTTATTACAAAGCTTTATCATGTGCTTTATTACAAAGCTCAACACTTTGTCAAAGACCACCTGACCCAGGCACATCTGACATACTGGGTAGCATCCCCACCCCCGTTTGGCAAAATATATCATGGGGGGGCTTCAAATTCCGGGGCTAATTTTTAATCCCACGCCAGCCCTGGAGGGTAGTATGGTCAGGATCATTTTCTTCAACTTCTCCACGGCAACACCATACAACCTAGGAAACAAGCTATAAGAGATGCAAGTTGGTGTCCCATAGGTTCCTGGGTCATGGATTACCTGAGAAACAAGTGACAATTTGTGGGACTACTGTGTCAGAGACAGTAGTGAGCAACATGGGAGAAACCCAGCGACGCGTCCTGTCTCCCTCTCCATTAATCCTCTATACGAGAGACTTAAAACTACAAGCTGTGCCATCTCTATAAATTCTCTGAGCCTTTGAGACCAATTACCAGGAATTCGTTCACACACTGTCCTACACAGCAACCATCCTGGCCATCGCCAATCAAAACACAGCAGAACCAAACCCGAGTCAGCTTTTATTTATTTTTTATTCTTCAAACCTGCCTGTTAGCCTGATCCTGTTCATTTATCCTCCCACTGTTACACCCAAAAGAAAAACAGCACCCACAATTAAACACAGCTGCATAATTAGAGAAACCAGAACAGCAGCAAGCCAAAACAGACACATTTCCTCCCTTTCCAGTCATCGTTCAAGGCAGTTTGATAAGTGCCACCATACCAGCCCTGTATACAATTTGACCAGGTTGCAACATTAATCAGAATTGGGCCATATGGTAGCAAATTAATAGGGCACAGGAACTGCCTATCAATGGTACTGATCAGGGGAGGGTTTCACAAAACCTTCTTAATGCTATGTCGTTCATAAGTTCTACGTTAAAAGATAGAACCTACGAATGATGTGGCATTAAGGAGGGTTAGGGAAGCTCACCCCAGGTACTTATACTGGAAAGAAAAGTATTTTTAAATTGCAATTACCTACAAGAAGAACATAATAAAACTAACCATTGGCCTATAACAAAGGGGTCCAACTATCCATCCAATTTCTGTAACCACTCAACCTATTCAGGGTTATTGGGGGTCCTGAGCTTATGGGCACTTGGCAGGAAACAACCCAGGATGGGGCACCAACCCATCACAGGGCACAGTCACACATCAGTCACTCACACATGCACTCCTATGGGCAATTTGGTAACTCCAATTAACCTCAGCATGCTTTTGGGCTGTGGAGGGAAACTAGAGAGGAAACCCCCACGACAACATGGAGAGAACATACACACTCCACATAGATGAAGCTCCCAGAGGGGTGAGTCAAAATGCTAACCACTGCACCACTGTGTTACCACAGGGACCAATTAAATTTAAGCTGGCATAGACAGACAGACAGTCAGATACAGGCAGGCAGGCAGACAGAGAAACAGACAGAGAAACAGACAGACCAAATGCAAAAAGTCATCTACATGCAACATAATCCCACAACTAAATCAAACCTACCCAAATCAAAAGATGAAACCAAATACTAAGAAAGTGAATTTTACTAAAACTCCAACTCCTGTGTCATGATAGCTTTGTGGATCAGTCCAGTGTCCTGCTTCCTGAATTAGCTTTACTTGTACATTTCATTTTGACAGAAACAAGCTTTTCCCAGCAACCAAAAAAGTAACTCAAAAAAGATAAAAATATCAAATAATTTACATTGCAAAGAACACTGAATGTACACACTTCATCCAGACATCCATGCAATTAGAATGTAACAACACACTAACAAACAAATGGCATTATACTTTAAATCCCCTGAGTATTGCAAATGAAACATAACTAAAAGAAACAATACCTACAGAAAATACAATGAACTGAGCATGGAAAGTTTAAGTATTACTTTGATGGGATGCCAGTCCATCATGGGACTCACACTCACAATGGGAGACAATTTAGAGATGCTACTTTACATAGCTGCATTGTCTATAGGAGGAAACCTGCAAAACAGTGGAAGACATACAAAAACCACACATAAAGAGTCAGGACAGCATTAAACCGTGCAATCTGGAGATGTGTAGCAGTTATAGAAACCTTGCAATCTGGAGATGTGTAGCAGTTACAGAAACCTTGCAATCTGGAGATGTGTAGCAGTTATAGAAGCCTTGCAATCTGGAGATGTGTAGCAGTTATAGAAACCTTGCAATCTGGAAATGTGTAGCAGTTATAGAAACCTTGCAATCTGGAGATGTGTAGCAGCCATGCTATAACTGAACAGTGGCATTTCTCACAAGCTAGGAGGCAACACTTGATTTATGTTGGTCTTCATGCTGCTCACTTCCTATAAATCTTCTGTGAACCTAACTGTACAGATTTTATTATATAAAGCACTGGTAAACATTATTGGCACCTCTGAATTGTTTTGCATCATGCGCAACATCCTGAGAAATAACTGAAAATGTATCACCTTTGTATCATCACAATTTTTATTGTATAATCTTTCAATAAAATGTAACCTTTTAACTTAAATATAGAGATTTCTCAGAAAATATGACATTAACCCATAAAGCCCTTCTTGGTGTAGTGTGCAGCATATTGATTCCGGGGTGGGGGATGAGGTGTGATTCTGGTGGGGGCGGTCGATGAGGCTTGGGCAGTATTACTGTAATACTGCAGCTTTGTCAACTACAGGGTGCTGGCAGCAGAGTTTGCCGACCGGAGCTAGAGGGTGACCTGGTGGGGCAAGATTGCAGCAATAAAACTTCTTGTTGACTTATTTTATCGACGCTGAATAGCAGAGCAGCAGGTGTCTGGGATATTGCACATCATTCGCGGGTGTCTAGCAGCTGCTGTCAGTTTGCGGGAGACTCCCATGACTTCCAGGAGGGGTGAGATGTCTGCATATGTTATGATTATTTTACATGATAATTACATGAATGTTTTACATGTTTTTTTTTTCTGCGGTTTGCACCAGCTTTTGACTTTTCTGATCAATTTTTCTCTTCCTAGCATGTCTTGACCAAAAGCAGCAATCTTCTTATAACATTGTGAGCTTTTGAAGTAGGGATTCCAAAGTCTTTGGAGATGACCTTGTACCCTTGTGCTTGGTGATAATAGCCATCTTGGATGGCTCTCTTGCCATTCATGAAAGGGAACTACTGAAAGGAACTACTGAAGGAATCCTTCATTGGGCAATTCAAGCCATGTGAGTACTGAAACAGGTGAGTCTAATTTCACTGCAATAACAATCTAGTTATTTTTTCAAACTGCCGATAATTGTGTCATGGTAATGTTTCCATGTAATACTTTTCCCTCTCTTTCTTTTTTGTTTTTATTGTGTTATCCTGTGCTATTCTTCATCAAATATACGAGTATATTAAGACCAAAACATTTTTTTTGTCAGGAGATATTGTACATGATGTATGTAAAATTCAGAGAACTTTATACACACACACACACACGCACATATGCTGAGGAGACTAAGATCCTTTGATATGTGTAGGTCACCCCTTCTTGTTTTCTGCCAGTCTGTTGTGAGTGCAGTCTTATATGTAGTGGTGTGTTGGGGCAATGGCATCAATGTATCAATGCAAGGGGATGCCAAAAAGCTCCACAACCTAATTAAGAAAGCCGTCTCAGTTCTAGGAGCCAGCCTGGATTCATTGGTGGATAAGAGAGCTCTCAGGAAACTGTGGGCTATACTGGACAATGACTCCAACCCTCTGCATGTAATCTTGGCTAAACAGAGGGGCACCTTTAACAACAGACAGCCAGTTACGCTGGTCCAGGGAGTGTTATATATTATATCTTATTATCCATCCATCCATCCATCCATCCACTTTCTATACCCTCTTGTCCTATTCAGGGTTGCAGGGGGTTTGTAGCCCATCACAGAGCTATAGGTACAAGGCAGAGAATAAGTCAGGACAGGGTACCAACCCATCACAGTATTATTATTATTGTCATTATCATTATTATGTGTTGCGTAGTAATGATGCAGATGGCATCCCTCCAGAGCACCCTGCCCTCTGCCTGGGTCCCCATGCTTCCTAATTCATTGATATGAGGGCTGCTGTAGGCATCCTACAAAGCATTATAAATCAATCTCGATCATTTTATTCACGCACGTGGCGGCCTGAATGGGATGCCAGTGTGAACACCCACTACTATATATTAAATACTATACATTTTTATTCCCTAGAATATATTATTTGTAGCTCACAACTAAGGAAAATTATTTTTTCTGCATAGAAGAATGAGGTCAATATTCAATGTGACTTCCATGCAGGTGGAATTTCCAGGAGCAGTATGCATCCATCCATCCAACCATCCATCCATCCGATTGCTTATACCAGTGTTTTTCAAAATGCTGCCCTATTTCAGAAAAAAGGTTGGGAAACACATACAGTGGTCTGAAAAACTGAAAATTCCAGAAAAAAATGGTTCATAAGTTTCCAACCGCGTGCCAAGTGAGTAGAGGCTGTATCATGATGAAATCCACCAGCCCGTCTGCGTTTGTGCCCACGCTTCCCCGCAGAGCTCTCATCCAGTCTGAATGTAGCGTTCTCACTGATGGCATTCCTAGCTGCGTTATCGCAGTGTCGGTGCCGTGAAAACGTCAGAATCCCTTTCGTTTGAGAGAGCACAGTCCTGTGCACTACTGTATAATAACGTACAACATACTTTTTTTATCATTGTATTTAATGTTGGTAGCATCTTACTGTGCATAATTTATCAAACTTTACCATATGTATGTACACAAAAATCGCATTAGATATGGGGTCTGCGGATGGTTCACTGATATCTGAGGTAGGTTCTGGAATGTATTACCTGTGGATATGGGGGAACTATGCTTCAATACATTGTCACTGTGTGCCTGGAGCCTAACCCAGGAAACACAGGGTGCGAGGCAAGGATCACCCTGGATGGGGTGCTAGGCCATTGCAGAGTGTAGACACACACACACACACACACACACACACACACACACACTAAGGGCACATTACAGACGGAAATTCACATAGCTGCATGTCTTTAGATTATGGGAGGTCTTACAGGAGTGAGGTGTGATGATCAGATGTGAGATGGTGAGGACATGAAAACTCCACTCGCACCCTTTAGGGGGCACCACCCACTAAGCCACCAGTTAAAAATACATTTGCTTCAATAAACATGCAGTTTTACTATTGGAAACAATCATTTAAAACCCTGTGGCCAGAGTGTAACAATGAACCACTTGTAGCTAGTGTCCCTATTTCCAAATTTTTAAAGACTATGGAATGCAATTCTATTGTAGCCTTGTATGTCTATTCCGGTAACAAAGGAGACCACAGTGGATGTGTTTTTGAAGGCTGCCAGGCATCTACAGTATAGAGGTTATGTCTCGCAAGTGGCCTCTCAAGTGTGTATGATTCACTCTCCTGCTGACTCATAAAGTGGAGGATGGGGTTAATGCTTCTGAGTATTCAGTACTTAATTATTTTATTTCAAGGATGATGTTTATGGAGCACGAGTCGCAGAACAGAACACAGCTCTGGGATGGATACCCATGTCATGCCATGAATTAATGATATTTAATTATACCAGGGTTGATGTTGTTCTGTTGTCACGGCAACCTGTCCCACTGTGGACTAAGACACTTTCTCTGCTGAACTCAACTACAGGAGACTGAGTACTGAGAACCGTTTTTCAAAGGTCTGTTAGAAGTTGAAATTTGCATCATCTTCAACACTGAGGGAAAAATTGGGATTTTTCGCCTGATTCGGTCCTCCTGCTGTGTGATCAAGGTAATAACAAAACAGAGTAAGATATGATGATATCTCCATTATAATTAGGCTACTCTACTACATTAAGGAATTAGCAGTTTGAGTGTAAGGACAGGAATTGAGCACAGAAATTGTTTTTGTACTCTTTGCAAAGATTTTAAACCAATACTCCAGCAAGAAACACATAGGTAATATAAATGAACATGCCACACCTGTAATGCTTTAAAGCCGCTGTTCACAGATGCATCTGCTATTTGAATGACACACAGGATACTTGCACACTATAATTGTTGAGTGCACAGCCTGTTCATAACCAGGAAATGCATCTTGCCAAATGAGCCAGCAAAAACTGCAAATGCACTTAAAAACTGAACTGAATAAAATTCCCACATAAACCACTATCATGTATTAAAAACAACTTATCACAAATGAAGTGAGACTCCTTGTAATGAATGTCTGACAGTACCACTGCTATTTATGCGGGAAAGGCCATGTGCTTTCTCATGAATCGTTTTTACCTGATGTAATGTGCAAATTTCACAATTTTCTTAAGCATTTTCATCAGACTGCTGTCTCCTGTGAGGACATTCGGATTTAATTGGATATTTTTGCCACGTCTGATGATGCTGCTAAGGACTGCAGGCAACTCAGACAGAAAAAGAAATGGTGCAAAAATGCACAGTAAGTAAAAAAAATGCACTGCTTTAAACGCTTTGGTTACCAAAAACATTAATACAATGACTAAGAAATGGTAGGCAGGTCTGTGTTTTGGCTCAGGCAGAAAAAGGCAAAAGCTCAGATACAGTGAAAGATCCTACCCCCTCATTTTTGATCCCCCAGGGGGGAATATCTATTTTCCAGCAGCATTACAAAACACCTCCTGTGACTTGAATGAGCTTTATGGGGCAGGCAAGCTGCCATGTAGTAAAATTATGGGTATATTTTTTGCTACCAATCAGGCATTTAGCCAATAACATTACAAGTTTGAACACAATGACAAATTTACAGACATGAAAGGCAAGTCCTCAGCTATTGGCCAATGGGAGTAGAGCACGACGGCTTCTTGACGAAGTCGCTCCATCCATTCTTTGTAAGTGGCAGACAATTTTCTTGCAAATATTACACAAATGAGACTATCTACAGTAATAATTATTAGTTTATATCTGGAATATAATTTAGAAATCATTAGACATTAGTTTTGAAAGATAAATCAATGTCGGCCCTTGTTTTGGTTAAGTGCATATATAGATGTATGTGTGTCTGGACCATTGTTGCTGAGGTACACCACATGGACAAAAGTATTGAGACAATCCTTGAATTCAGGTGTTTTATTCAGACCTTGTGAAAGAATGGGTCATTCTGAAGAGCAAATTCAAGCATGGTACTGTCATAGGATGCCACCTTTACAATAAGCCAGCACATGAAATTTCTTCCCTGCTAGATATTTTGCAATTAAGTGTAAATCATATTATTGCAAATTGGAAGCGTTTGGAAACTTCAGGAACTGTTGTTAAATTGATGTTTTGGATATTTTGATTTAATCCTTACGATTTGTGTTTTTGTTTTAAGAGATGCTTGAGTTATCTAAATGTGTGCTTTAATTTATTTAATGTATTTACATGTTTTTGTTCTACATTACCCATGTAATTACCCTGTGTGGATTTACTGATGTAACGGGATGGGGGAGTAGATGAAAAGAGAAGTAAGAAAGATGGAGGTACTGAAATCCAGTCGACATTTACTTTAGTCTAAGTTTATGTTTGAAACGAAGTAAAGAGATTTGAAAGGTCAGTTTCTGTTTTGGCTTTGTGACTCGAAGATAGTTTAACTATCAACAGGAACTCAGCCATGAAGTGGCAAACCATGTAAAGTTACATAATGGGGTCGCTGAGTGCTGAGCAGCATAGTATGTAAAAGTCGGCAACACTTTGTTGACTCAATAACTGCAAAGTTCCAAACTTGCTCTGGTGTTAACCCCAGTGCAAAAACTGAGTGCTGGCAGCTTCATGGAATGGGCTTCCATGGCAGAGTAGTTACATGCAAGCCTCACATTACCATATGCGATGCAAAGCGTAGGATGGGGGTGGGGGAGGGAGTAAAGCACATCACCACTGGGCTCTGGAGCAGTGGAAATGTGTTTGTTGAGTGACAAATCAGGCTGATGGATGAGTCTGGGTTTGGCAGATGCCAGGAGAACGTTACCTGCCTAACTGCATTGTGCAACTGTAAAGTTTGATGGAGGAGGGATAATGGCATGGGGTTGTTTTTCAGGAGTTGGACTAGGCACCTTAATTCCAGTGAAGGGAACTCCTAATGCTAACTTACAACTTTGTGGGAACAGTTTGGGGAAGGCTCTTTTCTGTTACAGCATTACTGTACCCCAGTGCACAAAGCAAGGTCCATAAAGATATGGTTGGGTTTGGGTTGATTGGCCCACACTGAGCCCTGACCTCAACCCCATCAAACACCTTTGGGATGAACTAGAATAGAGATTATGAGCCAGGCCTTCACGTCCAACATCAGTGCCTGACCTCACAAATCTTTCTTCTGGGTGAATGGGCAAAAATTCCCAAAGACACTCTAAAATCTTGTGGAAAGCCTTCCCAGAAGTGTGGCAGCTGTTAAAGCTACAACGGGTTGACCAACTCCATATTGATGCCTATGGATTTAGAATGGAGTGTCATTAACGTTCCTGTAGCTGTAATGGCCAGGGGCCTCATGTATAACGACGAGCGTAGAATTCACACTAAAACAAGGCGTACGGACAAAACTAGGAATGTGCGTAAGCAAGAAAAAATCCAGATGCATAAAACTGTGGAGAGAACTTGTACAGGTACCGGTAAGGCGCAATTGCTTGCAGTCTTCCTCCGTAAAGCTGGCTCCAGTTCAGCACACAGCTCCAAGAGGATAGCTCTTGGAAATCTGAATCGACTTAGTAGCCAGTCATCATCATGAGCCAAGAAATCACTGTGATCCCTGAATACGCGCTCTCTTCTGACTCTTCCATTTACAATGTCCTCTAACAATGCAAGAGCAGCCATGGTTGGAATATTTTTTGTCTTTCCCTGCACCGTTTTATTGTTACAGATTGATTACGATCAGGTGACCGATGGCCAATTAATTTCGGTGAATTTCATGCAGACCGCGTCATGAATGCGAGTCTGACACAGTGAAACTGCAGTAGCACTCTTTTGCCAGTAGGTGCCTCCATTTTGCCAAATCGAGTAGAAACTTGCGTACGCCTTGTCTGGGGTTGCAGTGAGAATGTGCGTGGCGGTACTCCAAGTTTAGTTTTTATACATCTCGACGTGAGCGTGGAAACGGGCGTGCGCAACATTTTTGTGCGTAAGCACCGTTTATACATGAGGCCCCAGGTGTCCCAAAACTTTTGTCCATATAGCATATTCAAATTTGTTTTGAGTTGCATGTTCACATATTTGATTTTTTTTTTGTAGTGATTTTCATGCTATGAGTTGTGAATTAGCTTTAAGAACTTAACTGCAAATATTATAGTATTTCTGCATATTGATGGAGAACGATGAAGATCTGAAATATCACTTCGTAAAATGAAGGTTGGCAATTTCATTTTGCAATAACATTTGTGGTAATGTATGAAATCATACCATTCGTCTATATCAAGTTTCATAAGTAAGAAGTAATCTTATTTGTTAATCTATGAAATGTTTGGCCATGAAGAGAAAGAATGAATGAAACACATATAATGTAATAAAAATATTTTTCTAACAATCACAGCTGTCGTTTCAGCTATGCTACCATTTGGCAGCATATTAAAAATTCATACTGTACGAGAAATTATAACCAGTATACCGGATGAATGGGTATACAGCCCAGTGTTATTCCGTAGACTGCAAAATGTATTTATGCAAGGCAATATCACACGACTGTTAATACAAAGATATACAATGATGAGAAAACACACTAGCTGGCGCAAGGTTATATCACTGGAGCAGCATCCACGCCTGTTTCTGCAGCCAGATGTAGCATGGTGGGAAGGACTGATTCGACTTCTCCAATATGGCGGTCAAATCATTGTACTTGCAGTCATATGATAGCAGGTCTAGTAAATATACTTCATTGTTTGAATCTCAGTCAAAATTTGCTTCCGTCCCCCTAGGTTTGCAAAATCTGGGTATACGGCAGAGGGGGCTGATCTTCTGTCATTTAGATCAGCAACACCTTTATTTCATAGTCTGACACATTTGAGACAGAAGAGAATAAATCTACTTAGGCTGATGAATCACTTTGTTTCATCCTTATTTACTGGGTAAGATGCTTTGATTAAACATTTAATAGAAAAATGAATGAGGCATTGAAGTGATTCATGAGCATACTGTAGCTATTTGGTTTAGTTACAACTGTGGTATCAGCAGGTCTGCAAATATATTCATGAGATATTAATTGAAGGTTTGTAGGCTATAACTACACCATTATACATATAGAAGTTTTTCTTGTGAATTTTTGCTCAGATTAATTTTCATTAACTTAGTTTCAAAGTGTCAAGTAAAATCATAAATTAGCCGATTACTGTATTTACTGATAAAATCAGATAAAAATTATGTAGATATTAAAATCCCACACTGAAATGAAAAATAAAGATGAAGAAAAATGAACGTCTTTGAAATACAGAGGTAGTTCGAGAGATAATTCTGATCACTATCTGTGGCAGAAATTGGTTTAAATTGATTGTGGTGACCTTTCTGGAAAAACTTGCTTCTTTGTTATGGTGAGAGGATCCATGGAAAACCAGGGTTTTTGAAGGCAGGAACGGGGAGGTATATCGAACTACCACAGGAGCACAGAAGGACCAACCAGTCTGCATTGACAGCGAGCGATACAGTACGATAAAATAATTGTGTTACAGGTACGCGTGTGTGGTTAGATCAACTAGAGTAACAAAATAATTGCTTAGTAATAAAAGAATTAAAAAGTGCTTTTATATTAGTAATGTCATGTCATTTAAAAAATTATATGTTATGTAGTCTGTAGTCTGAGTCTGTAGTGTGATTTTGTCGGCAAGTAAATTATGGGACACGCTCACCTGATTTTCTGCCAGCGTACCCATGCTATGATTCCTAGCTGAGATGTTGATATCAGACACTGTAACGATATAAACATATAGGCAAATGTAATGAAACACAAGGACTCCGCTTGTATAATTCACACAAGAACCTGGTTAAGCGATCTATCATTGCAGATCACCCTAACCCTGACCAGGAGAAGCAGTTACAAGACGGACAGATGGAAGATGATGGTTTGCACTCAGGTATTGTTACCATGAGACATTTAATTCCACTGTCTAGTAGGAAATAAAACCGACAAAGTAAATTTTAACACAATAATGAGAATTCAAAATGAAACATATTAAAGGTATGAAAATGACCAGAACAGTAAAAGTATGAAAGGAACGAAACTTCAAGAATTATTCATGAAATGTTTATTTCAATTTGACACTTCATTTAAAAGTTCTTCATTACGCATGCTTCAAATTCCTTAATTTTGAGATTTAATGTCTGGTGGGTTTGTACTTCATCACAAACATCCCAAATGGTCAGTTAAAGCTGTGTTGTATGAAAAACCAGCAGAAAATGAGCAAAAGGCAAGTCTGTTATGCCAATTAGAAGCCCACAGAACAGCTGGCAGTGCTGTGGTAAAGACACGAGCTTAAAATGTAACTGCAACGTTACACAAAGTACACATCAAAGCCAGCTTAGAGATACATAACAGATTTTCCAATTGTTTGTTTTTCAAATAAATGAGCAGACTGAGTTTCAATTATTCCATTACAGTTTAATTATTGCACCTTATACTGTGTATTATGTATGTCCTTGAATATGATGGGTAATTTTAATTATTACATGTTAATGAACACCTTCCCTACAGCCCGTAATAATTAGTGTTTCTTAAAAACTGCAAACAGTAGTAAAAAAGCAGCTGTCCTTGGCAAAGCAACCGTTTCAAAGGCAAACTTCACATTCTTCACCATGGATTTCATCCTCACATTCAGACCCAAAAGAGGTAGCCTAAATGAAAAGATCTGGACATGGACATCTGAAGAAAAGACAGTCATCTGGTTGTAATTTAAAATCCCACACTGAACTTTGCTCATCAAAATACAAAAGTAGGTGACAAAAGTGACATCTATCTGGACAAAGGCAAGAGAAAAACAAGCATACATTTTATAATTGTCAATTACTCATCAGACAATCTGATCCCATCTCTGCTGCTCTTGGATGAAAAACAGCTGTGTTCACATTTTGAAGACAGTGTTTCAATCACTCTTGCCTGGCATCAAAATTAATCAGACCAAAGAATGGGCAGGAACTGTGAAGTCTAATTTCACACTGACTGATTTGGCAAAGCATGACCAACCTCACAAGACAGAAGGTTTTAAATTTTAAACTTGCAGCTCTTCAATTTGCAGCTTTGGATTCTGAATACATTTGACAATCTCTTGGGAACATGTACTCTTCTAAAACTAATTTGAAATGAATTTGAATTGTGCATATCAGTGTGCTGCATTAGTAGATTTTTAAAGAGATTTCTCTGGAAATATTGGCTTTCTTTTGATGTCCCGGAATTACACATAATTTCAGTTTGTGGCACAGAACATCCCTGAGATGTAATTAAGAAATTCCAACAGGTTATACCATCAAATAATGAAAAAAGCTTCAGTACTTTGAAACCAGTTTGAATCATTTTAGCAGCTACATCATAACAGCATTATTTCATTGACTTGTAAATGTGGGCGGTTTGTTCCATTCAGATAATCACCAGTGTTTGAATCCAAAACCAAACTCCTACTCTTACCCCGCTACTCACGAGTCATTAGAGGACTTAAAGGGTATTTAAAAGCCCTCCTGTGTTAATAGCTTACAAACTATATACTCTTGTTGTGCTGTATTCTCTGTCTACTCAAACTCAAAATGCTTGTATCCAAAGCATCATACACTTGCTTTGGAGCAGGGCTAGCTTTAGCTATAGACAGAATAGGCACTTACCTAAGGCCACCAAATTACCTGCATTGAGAAGGAAGTGAAATGACCAGTTTTGTTGATAGGGGAGCAAAGCTTTGTTCAGGATCCCTAAGCTACATTAGTGCAATTGGGGTTATGGGGTTTGCTCAAGGGCCCAACTGTAAAATCACCCTACTGACATGGGATTTGAACTGGTGACCATCTAATTACAGCACAGCATCTTAGCCCGCTTAGACTATCAGAAGTAAGGCAAACGGCGAAAAGAGAAAAAAAATTCAGTAAGTACTTGGCAAAGCAAAAGTTGACAAAATTCATATAAAACAATTTCAGTGTCACATCTCTGGAACAAAGTATAGTGAGTATTGATTGATAAGAATTCTCGATTCTTTTCCACACATCTGAAACATTTGCAATCATAGGTTTGATTCCTGTACAGCCACTGTAGGGGAGCACGACCTTATATACCAGCACTGGAGGCATGTTACTACAACAAACCCAGGCAGACTGGAGTGTTTGAATTTTTTAAATATCTATATTGAAATATAAAATCTTGGCATTTTACTAGAAAGAGAAATATAGGACTTGAGCTGAAGAAAGTATTTCATCTGATTTTCTCCACTAAAAGCATCTAGTGAAAAAATAATATTGCGTTTTTTAAAAAAATCTTTTTACAGCATGTTAAATAGCACAGGTTATACATGTGATTTGGAATTAAGCAACCTCACGATTCTTATTCAGTAGATAATTTTTCTGGTGTATGAGCTCCACAAATGTAAGCTCAGGCTTTCTCTGGTCACGAGTTAAATGCAGCCACCAACACAATGGACCAGTGGGCCGGTGTGACTCTTCAGTCCTTGCAATCCTGCTGAGATTCTTTTTTAGGCAGACGAGGCAGAGGGATGAGAGGCAGAGCACTTCTTTACCCCAAAAAAATAAAAAATTGAATCTCTCTAAGTCATGATTGACGTGACATTAGAAGAAGCAAAAATGAAATATCCTGAACTGGGGAAAAAAAAAAAAAAACTACAAAAAAAAAAGGAATTCAATTTTTTCTTTAGGGATTAAAAAAAATCCTCTGCCTTCACTGGCCAATTCTAAGTACATAAAAATTGTCCACCATACTTCATAACACAAGACTGCTAGATACAATATATAAATACAATATGTAAAACATTTATATATGCTTACTGTTGGAGAGGGAAGAGGAACGGCATTTTTAGGCATTGTAGCTCAACAAATAAGGTAAACAATGACCAACCAGATTCAGTGCAGAGCAGAAAAAAAAAGATTTTTGCCACATGCCTTTCATATCTGCTCATATGTCCTCATATGCCAGAACAATATATCAGCAGCCATTGAAGTTCTTTAAATGATTCATTTACATTCCACATAGTTTCACATATGATCTGCTTATTTGCATTCACACAAGGTTTTTCCTGGGCCTGTGTGGCAAACTTTTCTAGGGGAGCCAACTCCCCCCTCCATTTAGTTTTCACAATTTCTCATGTGCATGAACAAACAGGTCCGCTTCAAAAGACACTTCCGCCTTTCAATCTGTCAGAGTCCACTCGTCTCGTATCTGATATGGAAATTTGGCTTGTTTGTGGTGCTTTAAAAACTAGCTAATTACACTCCAACAGAGCTGTATAACAACATGGCAGGTGTGATTAAGCTATTTTATATTGCAAGCTGGGCCTCCGCCATGGAATCTGGTAACTCTTCCAGAATTACAGAAAGTTATTAACCTTCCTTAAAAGTTGCTATGGCGTTTCCCTGCTTCTGGACTTAAAATTTCCCCACGCGTAGCAGCCTCTCCTCTAATGTGATTTCCAACTTGCAAATGTAAACTTTTCCCAAGCTTAGGCTGCTATTTAAAATGCCAACATCCCTTTTGGTGAATCAGTGAAAACCAGCCAGATTATAAACAAATCAGTACAGCTAAATGCAATCGACATATTGGGACACATTTCTTTTGTCATTGTAAACTACTGCAGGCTACTACAGTAACCTACATTTCAATCCAAGATTGGCATGGATGATGCAGCAACTGCTGAAATACTTTTTCATTTCAGACTTGCATTTCAAGCCAAACTTACACATTAATGATATTATGATATTACACTGATCGCTCCTAACATTAAAACCACCTGCCTAATACTGTGTAGGTCCCCCTCGTGCCACCAAAACAGCCCTGACCCATTGAGGCATGGTCTCCACAAGACCTTTGAAGGTGTCGTGTCATATCTAACACCAAGACATCAACAGCAGATCCTTTAAGTCACGCAAGCTGCAAGGTTGGGCTTCCATGGATCAGGCTTGTTTGTCCAGCACATCCCACAAATTCTCGATCAGATTGAAGAATTTCAAGACTAAGTCAACACTTTAAACTAATTTTCCATGTTCCTCAAACCATTCTTGGAAGTTTTTGCAGCATGGTAGGGAAGATAATCCTTCTACAAGAGGCCACTGGCATCAGGGAATTACCATTACCCTGAAGGGGCATACTCTTCTGCAACAATGTTTAAGTAGGTGGTACCTAGATGCCAAGACCCAAGGTTTCTTGGGTGTTTCCCAACATTTCCCAGAGCATCACACTGCCTCATCAGTTTGCGTTCTTCCCATAGTGCATCCTGGTGCCATCTCTTCCCCAGGTAAACAACACAATGATGTAAGATAATGCAACTCAGACCAAGACACTCTTACACTGCTCCATGGCCCAGTTCTGATGTTCACGTGCCCATTGTTCTGATACACGTAACACGTGACTGTTCACTTGCCTAATACATAATGGCATCCTTGACAGGTACCATTTTAATGAGATACACAATGTTTTTCACTTCACCTGTCAGTGGTTTTAACTGCAGATAATGCAGTTATGACTGATCAATGCAAATCACATTTTAGTCATGCTTCAGATGAAATTTCTCTTATTGGCTACTGAACTGGGGGAAAAAAGGTTTGTTGGTTTGACTCTACGAGTTCAACAGCCCGAACAATAGTTTCTCATGCAAATAATAAACAAATAATTCAGTGCAAAAATGAACCTTGAGCAGCTCTTTCACTGCATAGTAATGTTGTACAGCTTTGACCATGTCTTACATCCTTTTACAACACAGCAGAAATACCTGAGTGTACATTTTTACATGGAATCTCACTTGTTTTTATTATAAATATTATTGCAAGAAAAAGTTTTTAAACAAATAACTGATATAAAAATTGTGATCATTCATTAAACTGACTATAACTGCTAAACACAAGCTCAAGTACATACCCATAAGAGTTGGAGAGGACAACATTTATTGAATATTTACACCAGTGAATTGTAACACTTTTGCTCAACTTCATAAACATTGTACACACAGTTTATTCACAGTCATCCACCCACTCACCCACCCACACACACACACAGACTTAAAATTCATTATTCACACCCAGGGCAAGAGCACCAGGTTACCAGTCATCCATACCATAGTCTATAGCTCCTCTCTACCGCCCTCTTGTGCCTGCTTGGAGTTTTTGTCCCTTTTATCATCCACCAGCCACTTGTGGAAGACTTCAACTGGGTCAATATTCCAGTGTTTGTGAAAAGAAATGGGAACTTGGTGAGCCAGGTAGTCTTTTGCATAATCTTCAGGGCGAGCCTGGGAAGAGGAAACATGCTTGTTAAGTCTTAGTGAGAAGCTAGCTGAGTAAGATCTCAGCTTTGAGCCTAGAGATATTCTGAACCCTATTAGCCTGATTTATTCTGATAAAAGCATATATAATACAGAGTTATATCTTGTCCGTTCACATATAAATGTGATATTATACAGTGCGTTTACACCAGACAGCACTAGAAAAACGTTAATGGAATCTCCGGGTCACGCAATTTCCACATGTGAACTGAGGATCATCTGGAGGGGGTGCTAACTTATGGCAATTTCAGGCAGGGAATTTCTCCATGTTATGTAGAGTAACTTCTGATGCTCGTCTGGCAGGCCACTGCAGCAGCTCTGTTTTCACAGGGTGAGAAGCATTTCTCCGGCGCATGCCCGGAGGTTTCGCCCCAGGCTGGGAGATGGTACGTACCTGATGGAAGAGGGGGCTGTGAGTGACTGGCAGCCCCAGGGCACTGAGGCACATGCCCAGCACCATGTCATCCGGGGCATCGTCACTGTAACACCTGCAGCCACTTCCCTGCAGCTTGGTCACAGCCTCTCTGCTGAACACCATCCTGGGACATTACAGTGGAACAGAGGTTAAGACGCTGCCTATGTTCAAAGCGTACAACTGCTGCTATTATCCATGGATGAGGAACCATGAAACTCGGTCACCCCCTGTCAATAGCCTGGAGCAGCAGCTTGGGGCTTCCAGCACAAAATACAGCCCAGAGTCAAATACACAGCAAATCAGGTCTGATCTTTCAGTTCTGAAACTACATAAACTTTGTCACTGTGAAATAAACGAAGCGGGGGTGCATAGTTAACGAGGTTATGCCAAACGAGCGGCCCTCTGATTTCCTTTTCGCGTGATCTCCTGTTGCTCGTCAGTTCCACTCTTTTGCCACACTTCATGGCACTTCTCCTTCAGAGTACTTTTCCAGACCTCAGCTCAGGAACCTCAGGCAATTCACAAGCGATAAGAAGCATTTTATTCGGGCTTCTCAGGCTTTGCTTAAGTTCTGTGATCCACAGCAAAAAGACAGAACAATAGCAGGAAATATGACAAGCTGAAATGTGAGCCCAAGAGCGAGTCTGGCTGCGGCGACTTTCTCTCTGTACTACGAAAGACGACAAGGCTGCGTGTCTGTAAAAATAACTCAGACACCCATGGTAGGCTTTAGATTCCCTGTGCCAAGCAGCCTGACTGCACGCCTAATACTTTTTCAGCAGTGTTTGAATTACGCCCTTATATCTGTGGGGTTGTTAAGAGCTGACAGGGATATAGAGGGAAAGACAGCTTGCTGTGAGCCCCCAGAGACGGGTGGGGCTCATCGTATCCATATGCTCTCGCTGCTACTCACCCCCCACCTCCGGTGATGTAGCTGTAGCCTCCCTGGCTCAGACCGTAGCCGTACCTCTCCCCCAGGCACACGGCCTCGCTGGACCGGTAGCAGCTCAGAAGGGCCCGTAATCTAGGGAGGCTGTGGAGACCCGAAAAAAGCCTGGTTTACTGCCATATGCTACCCCAGTGCTGCCTCTGGTGGTCAGTGGTATACAGGTTTCTGTTCAGCCTCATAATCATCCATCCCTTTATCATTCCAACACTGATCCTGATCATGGTTCTGGATTTTTGGGAGAGGAATTCGCCTAGTGTTTAATGTGTTAGTCATAAGCCAATAAATATGTTAATTTCATTAATTAGCACAATCTTATTATTTACATCTGAGATAATTTCAAGTTTCACGCACAGAGTTATGCTCAGTATGATGACCAGTGAAATGCGTTTCTTAGCATAAATGTGTCTGGGGGAAAAAAAAAAAAGATCCAACAAACAAGGTGAATCTACCTGATGAGCGTGTCGTCATCCACAATCAGCAGCCAGTCGGTCTGGGGCACACTGTCACTCAGAAACCTCTTCAGGATGGCAAAGGTTTTCCCACAGTGACCTGCAATCAAGCGTTACTTATAGTTATATCAAATGCATCACACTGCTGACTGGTGATCATTAGGAATTAACGTAATCTTTTCTTAACGGGATAAATATAAAAACAAATAGTCTTGAGTACATCTCATTTAAATCGCCTTACATCCACCTTTACATACTGTTTGGACAACTTGTTAACAGAAATAACTCAAGATATTTTTGCGGCACTGCACAGTGACACATTTTAACGCCATGCATGCTAAGTGTAGGCTTTCAGAGGATTTGGTAATTCTAAATCATCCTTACTACAAGCATGTGTGGTGGATTTCATCTGTACTCTGCCTAATCGGATCACCGCACCTATTATTGACTGAAGAGTTAGATTACAACAAATAGTAGGTGGGAAGATACATTTTAGATCGAGTGTCATGGGCATTCACAAACTCAGCATGTTCTAAAGAGCTGAATCTATAACTAATTTACAAATAACAGCAGAATAGGAATCCACAGAAACTGTAGCAATTGCTAGCACTAAAAGCAGTGAATAGTTCCAAAAAGATTATAAGAAATCAGTTACTGAAAAAATTCCTGTGAAATATGGCAAACAAGCAGTAATATAAATCAAGCCCCAACATAACACACACCATAAATGCAAAATATCACATTTTTCTCCTTAAGGACGTGGTGGCCTGTCATGCTTGAATTTTATAATGCGAACCTATGGTTTGTAGAAACAAGCAGTGCAATGTTAAAGTAACAAATAAAAAATTCATAGAGCAAGGTTTAGAACCACCACTGCCAGAGGAGAAAAAAAATAAATAAAATTCTTAGGAAATCCTGCATGAATGTGATTAAAATATGAGCAGCATTGTTTGTAAACAGTATAGCTTGTTTAAGGTTGTTGCCTTCAACACAGCAAGAAGCATTCAAGTAAATAGTGACGTGCAAAATCCTTAAAGTAATTCCCTGTTATTGCACTATAGATTTAATATGCCTGCAAACTATTACTTTACCAAAAGCATTTTTAAAATTATGAAACCAATGAGGGTCAGCCTGTGTGTGGAGGCTGTAAGGGTTTCCTCCTGGTATCTTTGGAGAGTCCATACCGTGTGATGCCTGAATGCATGCCCTATGATGATTAGCATCCTATCCTGCCTTGGCTCAGGCCACCAGTATCTAGCTGTTACCCTACACTGTAAAAGCGGTTATGGAAGATGGAGTGATGAATACATGGTATCAATGACTCCAGAGATACGTCAAAAGCTATATGCAGGCTATGGAGTCTGCCCATAAGTAAGTTGCATGATCAAACAATGGCATGTTCTTCATATCTTTGGTGTACAGCAGCATAAGGAAGGACATCAGTGAGGGCAGATTCTCAGGAGAAAATGAGAAAAATCAATAGGGAGCTGTTTCTCACTGAAGGCGACAGCATCGGCAAAGGTACCCTGGCTTCTGAAGTCATTTTACCAACAGCTAACAGCCTAATTGAGACATTCCTACCTTTGGGGAACAGAATGACACAATGCAACAAAGCCTTCAGAGGGAAAATGAGGCTTCAAAGCACAATGGGGAGTGGAGCAGAGAACGCCTGGCCCTGAAAGGACAGACGAAGGAGGGGTGTGTGGGCGCGTTTGTGTGCGCGGTGGACAGAATGGTGAGGAGAGATAGTGCAGTGGCGGTCCAAGAAGAGCTAAGACGACATCATGATGGAAGATGTACACTGCCCGGCCAAAAAAAAAGTCGCCATTTGAATTTATATCAGCAAATACTCAAGAGCCAATGACTGGATCATTATTACAGCTCAGCAACGTTATGCAGCAATAAAGTGAAGTCAGCGGATTACCTGAATCTACTGAATGGCCAGGTTACACCTCCATCCATCATCAATGGAATTTTTTTTCTTCTCTGTTGGCATGGGCATATTCCAGGATAAGAATGCCAAGATTCATTGGGTTTGAATTGTCAAAGAGTGGTTCAGGGAGCATGAGGAGTCATGCAGAGTTGTGACCTTAACCTCATTGAAGGTCTCTGGGATGTGATGAAGGAGGCTTTATGGAGAGGTTCAACTCACTTGTCAATACAGGATCTCGGTGAGAAATTAATGCAAATCTGGATGAAAATAAAGGGTGAGATGTTGCATAAGCTTGTGGAAACAATGCCATGACAAATGTGCGCCATAATCAAAGCTAAAGGTGGTCCAACGAAAAATTCAAATGGCGACATTTTTTTTGTCCGGGCAGTGCATGTAGCTTTGGATCTGGTAATTAAATGTAAATGTAACCAAAGCATGTCAACAGGACAAACAAAACACCAAAAAATATGTAAAGCAGAAGCCTAATTTGGGTCTCTTCACACTATAAAGATAGGACACCCACAGAAGATTGGTAGAATACGGCTGTTCTCTTTCGAGGTCATGTTAGACTCACATATTTACAAGCAGCCAGCTGCTCTCGCTGGCTGTGCGCCGCTGCTGGAATCTGGTACCCAAGTATAAAAAGCCAAAAAGCATTTTGGCCTTGGAGTAAGTTAAATTTATATTCTTAAGGATTCAAAGTCATTCCAAAGTCTCCCACACAGGCTTCCTCCGAATCATAATCCATCAGCAGAGGACTTTCTAAAAATAAACCCTTCCTACCCTAGATGTGCACATTAATATTTACTAATGATAATTATCTTAACTGTCTGCATCCAATGGTGAAAGAAATAGGTATGTCTGGATTGGCAGTCTTGCTTTGGGCTGACTCGGCCTCACAACTTTTTGCTTTAAACTACTTTTAATTACAACACAAAGTAAGACACCATTAAACTAATTTATTCTGCATCTAGTGTCTGATTATGGGAAGTCTCAACAGAGCTCATTTTAAGATTATTAAACCTCAGTTCACACACGGCCACTTAATTGCCATTCATAAACCTTGAAATGAGGGCAACAGTCATTTCAGATACTTATCTAAGACATGCTGACTTGCTATGTATGGGGTGCCAGAATATGCACAGAGTGAGCAAAACAGTGTAGGCAACAGGTGAAGTAATGTAAAGAACCAAGAAAAAGTATTTGTGTGGCACTTTATTAAACATCCTGGTATTCTTAGGGTTAAAACCTAATAAAAAGTGTCTTCAAATAAAATGAGGTAAAGAAAGAGGCTAGGTCACTAATGAGGACATCACAAAAAACAGAATCATGTCTTGTGAAGTCAAGAACATTCGGACGGCAATGGGGGATCCTCTTCCCTATTTTGCAACCCTGACAATAAGACTTCATCTTGAACAATTTCCAGTTCTACTGCAGATTTCAAAACATCTTTGTTCAGACAGTATTTTTTTGGGGTGTTTCAGCTACTTTTTTTTTTTCTTGGTAAAACAACTTGGATGAGCCTGGTTGCAGCATGTGGTGAACCTGGCAAAGCACTTAACCAGCTAGGAAAATGACGGTACAGATACAGTATACAACATGCTATAGATCTTCAATACTTATTTTTAAGTCCATCTATGTACACAATCTCTATATTGCCATATAATATCATATCATAACCATCATTATATTACTTCTCCTGGTGAGGGCTGTGGTAGCAGCATGACAAGCAGGTCAGACGACATGGATACAGATCCTGAACCTGTCTGCCCCAGGGCCACTGCACACTGCTCCCTCAGGAACCAACTAGGTGGCATCATTAAGAAATGCCTGAACCTCAGCTGACTCTAAATAGAGCTGCTGCTCCTTCGGATTGAAAGATCTTCTGAATCCCTGAACTCCTTATCTTGTTAAGCAGAATGAGCCAGGAAACCGTGAAGAGAAACCTCATCTCAGCTGCTCATACTCCATCATTACCCACAGGTCATGACCATAGGTGAGGAAAGTCATTTAGGTTAAGTGGTCAACTTCAAAGCTCCCACTCTGGCCACAAACCTGCTTAGTGTCTGCAAAACTGCAGCCACCAAACTGATCGTCCTCCTGAAATACTGAAACCACAGACACTGCCCTCTCGAATAAAAGGTGCTATTTCTCGAAAGAACACCATGACCTCATACTTGGAGGTCCCATTCACCCCACCTCACACGACATCGAAACACTTGAGTGCGTACAGTACAGGAGTGCCTGTATGCATGAGGCCAAAAGCATCTGCAAATAACAGGGATGTCACCTCTAGCCCCCTCATATCATACTGTCCTCCAATCACGGCAGCACCTTCATACCCTATCCATGGAAAATCACAAACAGGAGAAGAAGAGAGAAAGAGAGAGAAGATGCACCCATGCTGGTGGCAATTGCCTCCTTTAAATGACTTTGCTCCAAGTATGTAGGTACAATACTTGCAGCATTCATACAGGAAGTAAACAGCAGATAGCAGCAGCCCTGGTACCTCATTTCCTGCAGTGCTTCTCACATTAATGAGTCTTGGCCGCCCAACACCCTGTTGGCAGATTGTGTTTTTTCCCTCCTCGGACCACCCTCCATAGATACTCACCACTGCTGACCATGAGTACTCCACAAGGCTAGCAGCTTCAGAGATAGTGTGGCCATGATTAGACCCTTGTCGAAGTCACTCACATCTTCATCCCCTGCCTATTTCTTCTACATTCAACATGTCTACTATAAGTACCAAATGTTAGCTTAACGTCTAATAAATACTAGACCTTTATACCCAGAGCTTCTATAAGATAGTCAACATTGTACACTTCACATGGGGGGTGGTCATTATAATTTGGTTCATTGGTGTATATAAAGAAGAACAGAATCAAAATAAATTTACAAGTATAAACTGACTAGAGGGTTATAAACTATAGAACAGTACTAATTAAGAACAATGAAACATCAAAGTGCCAGTGATTTGAAAATGAACAAAGAGTGCAGTTATGAGGTATCTGCATTGATTCCCCTGAATCCTTGGTTTGACCACTGGGCACTTTCCCCTCAGGACCCTGGTAATGGCTTTCCTAGGACAGTGTTTATCGTTCCGGTCCTTGGGGACCCCCAGATAGTCTACCGCTGGGAGCCGTGAGGGAGCAAGAACATGGACCGTCTGGGTCTCCCTGAGCACCAGGTTGACAAACAATGTCCTAGGGAGTCTGAGAATTGTGATTTACCGACCGATGTAACACACCGTCCAGTTCCCCACTCTGAAATAATAACTCCACGTTTGCCAGGTCAGCAGTACTTAACCCGCTCTCCATGCAACGCTGAAGAAGCATGTCAACCCATCACTCCAACAACATTCAGTGTCTTCAGCATCTCAAGATGGATTTTATCTGCCCCAGCAGTCTTTGCATCACTCTAATCCACCTGGAGATTCTGATAGTACCACATGGTGACAGGGCATATCCATCAATTCAGCCATTTTCTAAGAAATTTATCAAATTGAATTAAAAAATTTAAACTGGATTTAGTGCTCTTTCACAATAATGGAATGACCCTAGGAGAAATACATTTCACATATTAGGAGAGAAAAAGTATAATTGCTTAAATTGCCAAAAATGGAACAAACACATCCAAAGATAAACAGATCATTTAATAAATTGCTCATCTCTCTATGGCCCTTAACAGTCCCTAGTGATGGCAGCATTGTATAAAAAACTAACTTGGATTTAACTCTGACTAAAAGAAGACATTTAATTCTTGGAAGAAAAACGACATAATGAAGAGCACAGATACCACATTGTCCACAAAGGTGTGCATGGTCAAATCCATAGTGTTTCCAGTAGTGATGTATGGATGTGAGAACTGGACTGGTAGTAAGGCTGAATGTAAAAGAACAGACACAGTTGAACTCTAATGTTGGAGGAAACTGTTGAGAGTTCAGTGAATTTTATGGATAGAAAGAAAAACAACCAAATCAATTGAAAAAAAAATCAGATTTCACCTTGGAAGGACTGATGATGAGATAGAAGCTGAAATTTTGGACATCATCATGAAAATATATGAATTGCTGGAGATGAATCTCATGATGGGGAAGACTGAAGCCAAAATGAGAAGAGGAAGACAGGCTACAAGGGATTGACAGCACTGCCTGCACGAGAAAGGCTACGAGATCACGAAGAGTCAGACTCAACTTAATGACTATACACAAAAAATAACCGATTGAAATTCTACTTGTGTCTCAATTACTTGCTATTGGCAGATTTTTCATTGTCATCTAGTAGCTTATTTCCTGCATAACCTGCACCAAGAGAAGTTTAATTAATGAAAAATAAAATACTGTATATCTTAATGAATCTCAAAAAAAGCCTCAAGTGATGAGTCAACCTTACATGTGTTCAGAGAATTCAGATTTCAGTTTGCTATTCAGCATACAGGATGTTCAGTGGACCAATCTCTCAAAATTAGGGAAGAGCATAAATGAATGGGATAATTAGATAAGAAAAGAACTCATTACTTTAACAGCAAATCTACTCCAAAACTGTTGTCAGTAAAATAAAAATTGCAAATAAATGAAAAGAAAACAACAACAAACAGCAGAAGAAACTAAAGAAAGCTATCACACAATCAATATCAAAGGGGTGCCAAGCTGGCACCGTTTTCCAGGTCATTGATGTCCTTTTCATCGAGGAATTAAATCGATTTTATGCAAGCAGACCAGCTGAGTAGCAAATGATACAAGCAGGCCTTAATCTCTTTGAAAGCTGCATGTCCTTATCACTTAAGACCACCGATGTACAGCTAGACACAGAAAAGCCTGGGCATCAGCACAACACGTACCTCTCTCTGTGTTGGGCACTCCGAGATCAATGGTGGGTATGGAGGGATCCGCGTGATCACTGTAGTACTCCAGTAGTGCTGCCTCTTTTTCCCAGGTCTTCTTGACCACAGGGACTGTGGAACAATGAGAGAGCAGTACTCAGGGGTGCAGAGAAATGGCTATAGAAAAGAAAAAAAAAAAACTGCCAGACAAGGTCCTTTTCAAATCATGCTGTAGTGTAACATATTGTAGACCATAAACATTGTGAGGGTGAAGAAGCCTGTGTCTGCATGGAGCCAATGAAAAGGGCACATTGTGCTCCAATGTAGTGTTGATGGGCAGCAAAGGGCATAAGTGCTAATCTCAGCTGAATGGCAGAACTGTCAGTGTTAGAAAGAATCTCAGTAGAAATTAAAAGGCACATATACCGATCTCAGTGTCATGGGGGGGGGGGGGTATTCACACTGTCATAAGCAGACTACCATAAGACACTCCCTTATCTTTTTCAGTGTCCTGAAATACAAATAGTGCCACTAAAAATATAAGGCAGATCACACTGCTCATTTGCATTCTTCTACACAGTGTGGCTTTAGAAAACAGAACACTAGGCAAGAAATTAAGTCTTGGGGGTCAAACCCATGACGGTGAATTATTGTGCACATTACTGCAGGTCAATTCAGCTGATTTCCCGTTTTCCTTTGCCACAGTAAGGTAGGACTAAGACGGCAATGAATATGATAGATCAACTTATGATTAGAGATGGGCGATCCACATTTTTTCAGTTCTGATCTGATTCCGATACACAACTGCCGATACCGATACAGATTCCGATACAAGAGCTCTTTTTATTTTGTTATACTATATATATTAATTTTTTTAAGCTAGTAAATACAGATGGGAAAAAATGTACTGTATGACAAAAATATTTAATTAGGCTACTACAAACATACATAACGTACTGTTCCATCTCGTTTGTTTTTAAGTGTTTTTGAGGCATTTGCAGTTCAATATGAATATCTTCAATGCAAGTATACACAAGTGGCGAATGCTTAAAATTTTAAACACAGTTCTTCTCCCATTGGTGGCAGCGCAGTTACCCTTTTGTTGCGATGGCAGCCCCTCTTGTATCACAAGCTGCAGCGAGTTCGCAAAACAGTCCAATTAAGTTAGCGACTCCCAAATCATCCATTGCTTTGTCTCGCAGTTGCGTGCACTTTGTTAAATGGGATTGTCCATTAAACGCTATTCACACCTCAAAACTTTATTTTACATAGATTACAAATCACTGTGCTACTGGTTTCTGTTAAAAGCGTATAATAGTCCCAGATCGTCACGTCTTATCTTACGCTCCTCGTACTGTGAAGGGTATGCGCTAGGGATGCAAATTATCGAGTAATTCATTAATCAATAGTTGTTTTATCTTATCGATTGATGATCGATTAATTGCTAAGCGGCAATTTTTCTGAGAAGCTGAATTTCCCTCTGAATAGGTTCCATCTACTGTATACGTAACATAGAATGCTATCTTCTATATGATATGAAGAAAAAATGCAAATCATATTCCTTAATCAAAGGTTTATTCTGAGCTCACTTGAGGGCAGGGAATAACATTTGGTAGCATTTCAAACATATTTTGAATAGAAAATATCAAAATATAAGAAAGACTACTTAAAACGAAAACAAGTGCGCCCCACGAGGACTGGCAAGGAATTATGGGTTCAAAATACAATTAATTGCAATTAATTAATTTTAATCGAGTAATTTCTTATCGACAATTAATTGATAATCGATTAATTGCTTACATCCCTAGTATGCGCATGACGTCACAACAAGCGGAAGTCATTGTACTCACACCCACTGAGTAGCAAAAAAACACTGAGGGCAGCGATATCGTTCTATTTGAATGCTGCAAAAAAAACACATGGAAAATGGGAAAGAGCTGTCGTGCGATTGATTGCCAGAAACTAAATAAGTAAGTATAGGACATGGATCGGTCACGCATGGCCAATACCTGATCCGTCAAATAGGTCTGGATTGGCGCCGATACCGATCCGAATATCAACATCAGTGCATCTCTACTTATGATCAAGTAAAATTAAACAATATGAAAATGAGAAACTTCAACAAACTGTCCATAAGAAATACTGATTTATAGCACATATCAGCCCATCACAACAGACACAAAAGCAATTCCAACCAATCATATGGTAGTCTTTTAAGAACGGACAACACACTGCAAGGCTGACTGAGTTAGCTGTGCATGCCACGGTATTATTTCGGTGCTATCGTGGAAGAGATGAGCACACCCTCAGAGCAAACTTCAAGTGTCAGAGAAGAAAGTGACAGCTCAACATCTTTTAAAAAAGATCATGTGAATAAACAAAATAAAAAGATGTAGGTGGTGTGGTGATACTTTGACAATTTTAAGTCCAACGTGCAACAGAGTATTATAAATTAAGCCAAAAACTTGAGCCAATTAAAGAAACTTTAATACTGCAAACCTGTTTCACCATCTGAAACAGTGCAGTCCAGTGGAACATACAGAACGCAAGTGCTTAGTCATACACACCAGTAATTAGGGTTTCCACTTTCAATCTGAGGAAATACAGAATACCCCCCCCCGGGTACCCAATGATAAATTTGTCAAGTTGGGGGGCAAATCACATCCCATATTGGTTGAAAATGGGACACAGCCTTTTATTTTTTGAATACAGGACAACTAGATCCAAAGGCAAGCACAAAAAAATGAATCGATTCTTGGTAGCGGTGGAAAAGCAAGAGCAAATGCGCATGTGGCAAAACGGAAAATAGAAAATTAGCAAAATAGTTTAATGCCTGAAACAGGTTAAGGTGAAATGTGACAATCTTTAAATATCATCCTCTTTATGTACGTGTGGATGGGGTGGATTACAGACGGTAAATCATAGACAAATAGATCAAGGACTAACGCAAGAAAACCAGTTCTGAAGCTACAACTAATCTGGCTGCATGGATTTCGGAAGCAGAAAAATAGGAAACTGATAAAGGCTATTGCACTTCTTCCTATTCCCACATCATAAGGCAAAGATTGCAGCCGCGAGGGGACAATAAGGGGCAGGGAAGCAAGGGAGGCGTCAGAAGAGAGACAGGTGCTTCATCACAGAGGGGCAGCTGTAATGTGAAAACTGCACGCTTTCATGCCTCCAGCAGATGGAATAACCGGGTGCGATATTGCCTGGAAATGCGAACTTGTTTTATGTACAGTATGGTTGGGATCATTTCACTATTTTAAAAAGTGGCTGTAAGTCAGTCAGGACATGAAGACTTCATTAAGTCCCCATTGTTAGAAATGCAACCATGGAATGTTTTTACTCCATTTCATGTCAGCACCACTTCAGATTTCAAAAATCTTAATCCTTGTAACAGTTTGCTAAAGCATATTTCCGGAAACTTTTCCTCCTGCTTTCAAAACCGTAAACACCAAACCCAATTTCCAAAATTATATTAAAAAAACCTGTGACCAGTCTTGAAAAATCAAAAAAATCTACTCAGAACTATTTTAACTCAAAAACCAAACACTGCATTCAGATCATATACAAAGCCAGTCAATACATAAACACTACTGGGCATTCATTACGCACTACAGCAACAAACTGAGAACACAATCAGTCAAAAATGTTCCTGGCATGTAGAGAAACATGTTTACAGAGAATATGTTTTTTTTTTTGCCTGTTGAGTAGCAAAATTGGAAACTGCACTGTAGTGACTATAGTGAAAATCATTTAGCAAAAATGTTTGTATACAACTATGTGTAAAGCAATATGTAATGTTTGCAGTATTCAGCATTCCAAATCTATTTTTCAACAACTATATTTCTATGGATTAATATATTGACAATTTTACCGATGGGTCGATTAATCTGACTGATTAATTTTCCTCCAGAAAATCAAGTTAATTTTATTTTGACAGCAATAACAAACTGAATGTTATTGCAGGGCTTTAGATGATAGATGTCGGCTTTTCGGCTTTAATGTCCCTATATGGACATTATTTTTCAGTTCGATAAACAAATTAGTAGTATGCCTAAAATAAACGAGATGCGTATTGTGACACCCAAAGGTTAGTAATCTGTATAGATATGCTGTATCTTTATGCTTATTAAATTTGGTTAGCAGAGCACACCAAATGCAACTTTCAGTAAATCATGGAAGTGATGAGCACTGAAGCTCAGCAACCACAACACGTTTAAAAAAGGAGATATTGTATAAGGTAAAAAGATGGTGATAGTGTGGCACTGTGTTTTGCTGTGGCACTGTGTTTTACTGTGTTTAGTATAGCAATTTTATTTCAATTACAGTTTACCATAACACTGCTTCCAATCAGCCCAATGTGCACGAACATACACTAGCACCGTCAATCCTCGCAGAATAACCCCAGATTTTAGCTTAAACATTTTCTCAAATATTTATTCAATGGAGTAGTAGGCAGACAACTTTATGGCTTTAATAATGAGTATATTTAGTAGTTACAAGGACAAAAGATATTAAATGCTTTCTGTACTAATGGTAATTTAATAAACATGAATAGACAACACATGCAGTGCTTTTGCTTATCCTAGCAGTTCAGAATAGCTCCTGTGTGTTTTCTCTTCAGGCACTCGTGCCTAGTGCTGGTGTCTGTTTAGTATGCCATCGAATTTTGCACAATGTAAAAATACCATTTTGTTTTGTGATAATTTGAACTACTCCCATAATTAAGTAGTGACATTAAAGGAAAAAAATGTTATAATGAATTGAAGCATTTTAGAAATCATAATGGTAATTTCATAAAAATAAAAAAGTGTCGATTTAAAATATCGATGTCGACGCATTTTCAGCGTTGACGTCATCGACTAAGTCGCCTAATGCCGGCAGCCCTAGACATTTGTCTGCACCACAAGCAATGTTCTCCCTTGCTAAACAGCAGGGGAAGAATCCTCTCTTAAGACCTATTCATACCCTGACATCATAATTCACCTACGGCACTTGCACTCTCATCCGGCATGTTTTCTAGTCATTCATTGGCTTACTCAGGTTTAGAATTGTGTGTGAATGGTTTTAATTTTTCATCAATGTTCCCCATTGTCACGCCGGCGGGGAGGCGAACAAGGAAGCAGGCGAATCGCAGCAAGGAGTTAGGGAAACGTGGGTTTTAATGGAGGGACGGACAGGCACGGACACCACAACGAGACACTACAATGACAGATCTAGGGAATACAGACTGAGACTCGGACTAAATACACAAGACTAGGTAACAGAACGAGCTACAGGTGGGAACAATTAGGGCGAAACAGGAGGTAATGAGATGGGCGTGGCACACATCGGGAGCGGACGGAGCGGGGCGTGACATAACCCCCCCCCAAAGGCGCGCACACCGGGCGCGCCAGGGAGGAGGCGACGGACGGGACGAGGGAACAGGACCTGAAAGACAAAACAGAACGTCAACCAAACCCAGGAAACAGGACGGAGACGCAAAAGACGAACAGGGACGAAACGAAGGACAGGACCTGACAGAGAACAGGGAAGGCGGAGAGACAGACCCAGAAGGGAGACACAGGGGGAACACCCACAGGCGACACGAAAGGGCCAGGGGTGCCAAAAGGAGGGACAAAGGGACCAGAAGGAGAAACAGGCGGGACGAACGGAAAGGGAGGAGGAACAAGGGGAGCACGAAAAGGCCCAAGCGGGCGACGGGCAGCGGCCGGAGGGGCCGCAGGGGAGAGGGAGAATGGAGCAGGAGGGGACCACCCAGGGACCAAGGGGACGGGACGAGGGAGTGACGGAGGGGACCAGGAGGGAGCAGGAGGGAACACCAGGAAAGGCAGGCAGGAGGGGGAAGCCGCGGCAGGCGGAGGCGCAGCCGGAGCCGGCGAAGGCGCCGTCCGACGCCAAGCCGGAGCAGGGGGGCCCGGAGGCGGCCGACCGGGAGCCGGAGGCGGGACCGAGGACCGGCACCCAGGAACCAGGGGGGGACCCGGCGGCGATCGCCGACCCCGAGGCGCAGGACCCGCAGGCAGCCACCGAGCCACAGCTAGGGGCCGAACGGGCGAGCCAGGGGGCAGGGCGGGCGGGACCCAGGCCCGACGCCTGTGTCCCCGTCCCTTACGGGACACTGACAGGCGGGGTCCTGGGTGGTGTCGGTCTTGCCGGGGTAAGGGAGAGGGAGTCTCAATGGAGGTCCATAGGGCAATCCCAGAGGGATCCCATTCCAGGCCTTCCTCCTCCCCGGAGGAAGGAGCGGCAGCCAAGCAGTGTGGGACCTCCTCGGGGACACTGAGCAGGTCTGGGGGAAGTCGAGGCAGGGCCTCAGGTGAGGTCACGGGCAAGACAGGAACGGCGGCCTCAGGTGGGGCCGCGGGCAGGACTGGAACGGCGGCCTCAGGCGGGGCCGCGGGCAGGACGGGAACGGCGGCCAGCTGGACAGGCGCCGCAGGAGGAGCGGCGGCAGCAGGCCGCATACGGAGCAGCTGCCTCAGGGTTTCTTCTACCCCGGCTAGCTGTGGGAGTGGGGAGTCAGGGGCTGCCCTGGCAAACTCCCTGCGGAGTTGCTCCAGGAGCGGAGCTGCCTCCGGGGAGTCTTTTCTGGCGGGTTCGCCAACCACCCGCCAGTACTGTTCCTGCAGGACTCGAAACCTGCTGCTCTCCTCCAGACAGGGCTGTGGTTCCGGGACCCTGTGGGATGCTGCAGCAGGCAGATCCGGTGCCGGCAGAACAGGCAGTTCAGGTGCCGGCAGGATGGGCGTTGCCCTCCCGCGGCCAGCAGGGGGCGCCGTCGCGGGGCAGAACCCCCCCCCAAAGGCGCGCACTCCGGGCGCGCCAGAGAGGGACACCCCGGCGGGCGCCACCAGCACGCGGCCAGCAGGGGGCGCCTCGGCGGGCGCAGCCTCCACGCGGCCAGCAGGGGGCGCCTCGGCGGGCGCCACCAGCACGCGGCCAGCAGGGGGCGCCTCGGCGGGCGCAGCCTCCACGCGGCCAGCAGGGGGCGCCTCGGCGGGCGCCACCAGCACGCGGCCAGCAGGGGGCGCCTCGGCGGGCGTAGCCTCCACACGGCCAGCCACCGGGACTGTAGGTAAGCCAGGCAGGACAAGCGGGTCCAATGGGACAGACGGGTCAGGCAGAACAGGAGGTGCCGCTGACAAGGCGGCGGAAGCTGCAGCAGGCGGTGCCGCAGGCAGAGCGGCGGCAGCTGCAGCAGGGAAGACAGGCAGGATGAGTGGCGCCGCTGACGAAGCGGCGGAAGCTGCAGCAGGCGGTGCCGCCGGCAGAGCAGCGGCAGCTGCAGCAGAGAAGACAGGCAGGACTGGCAAGTCGAGCGGTGCTGCTGGCATCGCGGCGGCTGCCGCAGGCGGGGTTGCAGGCAGCACAGCCGCGGGCAGATCGGCGGCGGCAGCAGGCAGCGCAGCCGCGGGCAGATCGGCGGCGGCAGCAGGCAGCGCAGCCGTGGGCAGATCGGCGGCGGCAGCAGGCAGCGCAGCCGCGGGCAGATCGGCGGCGGCAGCAGGCAGCGCAGCCGCGGGCAGATCGGCGGCGGCAGCAGGCAGCGCAGCCGCGGGCGGATCGGCGGAGGCATCAGCAGCAGGTGATGCCGCGGGCAGATCCGGAACACGCAGGTCCGGAGCCGGCAGGAAGGGTGCTGAGCTTGTGGGCGCCCTCCCTTTCAGGGCTTTGGGAACCCGGGGAATGCCGTCCAGTACGACGCGAATTCCGCCTGGCCCCAGACGCTCCGGATGCGAGCCGGCCAGGCTCGTAGCAACGGTGTCCTCAAAGGCGGGGAGGAGATAGCAGGCTCCTATGAAGAGCGACGGAGTCTCTTCCTGGTGCTTCTCCCTTTGCTTGGCGAGCCGGCGTTGTAGCCGACGGAGGTACTTCCGGGCTTTGGTCAGGGGGTAGTCCTGCCCTGACGGGCGCTCCTCCCGGAGCAGGTCCCGGCCCCGGCTAGCCAGCTCCAGGGCTACCGGGTCCTGCTGTACCTCGGGCTGGGCATGCCAGTATACGAAGTCCTGCAGCAGTCCGAGCCGGCGGTGCTCGGACTGCTGCTTCGTATCTTCCGAGAGATCTGTCATTCTGTCACGCCGGCGGGGAGGCGAACAAGGAAGCAGGCGAATCGCAGCAAGGAGTTAGGGAAACGTGGGTTTTAATGGAGGGACGGACAGGCACGGACACCACAACGAGACACTACAATGACAGATCTAGGGAATACAGACTGAGACTCGGACTAAATACACAAGACTAGGTAACAGAACGAGCTACAGGTGGGAACAATTAGGGCGAAACAGGAGGTAATGAGATGGGCGTGGCACACATCGGGAGCGGACGGAGCGGGGCGTGACACCCATGGTGCGCAAATGTATTTTAATAAATGAAATCTATTTTGTGCTTTGACTCAGATCTGCAAATTGTCAAATTAAGTGAACACAGCTTAGAGTTATCAATTTGATAAATGACAAGTTTTGACAACTGCTGGTTTTGTTCCAAGAATGAAGTTTAGAGTTTTAGTAATTCAGAAAAAACTAATTTATAAAAATAAGATTATGGGGCTAATTAATAAACAGGTTACAGGTGAATCCTGCCTGAAGGTTTACAGTGTCACATTGTTCCTATACCATACGCTTCAAGGCTCTTTGCCGTCTTCTTGCAATCATTGTACTATGTGAAGATATTTGTACTGTCAAGACTTCATCTGTGTAAGGTCACAAATCCATCAAAGAGGACAGTGACTGATGTATTTAAAGTGGAAGTATATAGGTAGGAATGTAGAGAAACCGTAGACCCAGTCTGGTACCATTTCCCACTATTGCTGGAAAAAAAAAAACGATGAAACATAATGATGAAAAAAATAAAAAATAGTATCACAAATACCTTAGAAATTTAATCCCACCAAGAGGACCAGATGATGGGGTGGAAGTAAACTAACACAAAGATGCCACATGACAAATGAACAGCTTGCCTGACATGAAAGACCTCACCAAGCTGAAAAATCACAGCCCAAAATCTCTCCAACATCAGTTTCATCACAGCCTTTGAAGTGTGAAGGTGCAGTAATATTCTGAAACCCTCTGAAAAACACAGGCTGGGGTTACTGAGAAACCAAGCAAGCCGTGGTGGCACCAAGAGGTGCTGTGTAGCTAAAAAAAAAGCCGGCTAGTCATTTGCTATTTCTGGAAAAGGTGCTAACTGTTGGCCTATGCTACTGTAAACGGGAAAAGGTGATAACATATAAATAGTGCTTAAATAACTGCAGAATAATCCCATCCAGTAGAGATACTATTGAAGGTAGATAACATATAGATGTAGAAAATTGATCTTCAGGCCGAAGGAAAAAAAAGAATCCATGAGGGAGAAGAAAAGAAAAGAATAAAAAAAATCACCAAATTTAACCCATGATAGAATATTCTGCTGTATATACAGGGGTGAAACTATCAACTATGCAAAGCATGTCAGGATAAAGGCATCTGCTCTGTAAATAAATATTCTGCTACTTATTCTTTTCTTTTTCTTTTTTATTTTTTTTTTAAGAAACTGGGTAAGTAGCTATCAAGACTCGACTTACCTCTCTCCGCATGGAACTTCTTACACGTTTTCACGGCAACAAAGACGTCCTCCTTCTTCACTGGATCCCCCTTTTAATGAGGAAGATGAAATAACTGGCTAGTTACTAAAAGTCTAGCTGTGTCACTGTACTGTTCATTTTCTAAAACAGTAGCAGACAGAGGCCAACACGCTCATCCAGTGAGGCAGCGGCGGGGGGAGGGGGGAGTAAAATCTTGTCTACTTCTGACTCTGGACTTAAAAAAAAAAAAATAATAGGCTTTTAAGGTAAATTAGTGTGCCGTGTGCTAAGAAATGGGGCCTGCATTTATCATTCTGTTATGCGTTACGCTCTGGATTTCTTGGTACGGACCAGGACGCAGTGTTCCCAGTGGGGTGCTAATTAAACCCCTTGTTTAAGAGCAAACAGACAGCGGATGGCTGCACAAGCCTTACTGGAGAGCAGGAATGAGTGACATCCTGCCTGCGGAAGGCCCTTCACCTGGATTTGCAAAGTGAGTAACGAGCGATTGACAACTTAAGAGCGCATCTTAATTTCAGTTCACAGAAGAATCCGGCAATCAAAAAGCTTGTCTTCTGCTTTGCTCAATGTTTCAGAGAAGACTTGATGGCATAGCTGCAGGGAGGAAAAGCACATGGCCAGCCCAGTTACCTATAGCTGGGGGCTAAAAGAGGAGGCCTGTTTGCAGCCCATCAGCCCCTCCAGGAAACCAGACTGGCAAGGGGGGGGGGCACTAGTGGTTATGCAGGCGCCCCTGAACATGGCTGAGCATGAGGACCACTGGGGTGCCACCCTGATCTAGCCACTGCCTGGATGCCCCTAACTAGCATTTCAACACCTTCCTCTCGCTGCGCCTCCCAAGATGCACGTTTCCTTCATTAGCTTTTCTTTCTTTTTGTTAAAAAAGCCCCGCCCCACTTAGTGTCTGAGCAGCCCTGCCATACTGCATAGGTGACATGTGCATGTTGGATGCCAACATTGGCGTTTCTGAACTCAGTAGGCAGAGAACACAGAGAGGTCAGAGATTTAGGGGCTAAGTGCACAGGAAAGTCAGTTCGGGAGGGAGCTCCACAATGAGAGACGTACACACAGGGGAAGCGGAGTGTCGAGGGTCGTGGCACAGCGCCAGGCGCGGGGATGGTCCTCCGGATCAGTGCAGAGCTCCGGAATCGCAGTCAGAGCTGGTCCATTTCCATTTTCCCAGATGTAAAGTGCAATCTGAAAGACGGACAGTAATTTTTAAAACCAACATGAGCGCAGAAAAACTCTAGCGATAATTTCATACTTTTTATATATAAAAGTCTTAGGAAGTCAAAAGAAATGTTTAAAGCTACTTATCTGGGTAGTAAGTGCACATTTGCTCAGAAAAAAAAGAAGAAAAAAAACTAACAGTAAAACACATGTAAATTAGTAAAAAACTAGTAAAAATTTCTTCTATTCTTCAAAAAGTTACTGATATCTAGGTTGGCTACAGGCTTGGAAGGAAAGGACACATACTTTGGGAACATCAGGTTAAAAAATGCCCATTATCAATCATCTTGGTCTTAAAAAGTTTTTTTGTCTCAGGGATTAAAATACAAATAGCAAACAATCATCGTATTTGAAAGCCTGGTAAATGCAGGCTCCTGCCAGCCACTTTGGTGACTGAAACAGCCTGCTGCAGTTAGAAGGCTCTGGCCTTGCAAGAGGCACCACAATTAATCAGCCGGTCTAGCAGGGGGCTCAGCAATTACAAGGTCAATTTAGAAAAGCCCATCTCTGAAAATGGACCTTCATGGAAACAAATGCCTTTGTAAACACAAGCAAGCATGCTAATGAATCATCAGCGAATGACAAAGCAGGACACTAATGTAATAAAATGGGATTTTTTCCAACTGGCACAATGTGTTGCGACAGTGAACCCCAAGCCATTCTCTGCATACCTCTCAGCTATTCCCACTAATCTAATTAATGTTTTTCCATTTCAAATTAAAAATGACTGATTCTTGGGATATCGTTAGCAAAAATCTGAAGTACCAATGTGGTGAAGTCTAAAAAAACCATTTATAAAAGATAAGCAACCCTTAGACAACTAATGTTTAATGTTTAAAAAAAAGCCCATATCATCATATTTTTATTTGGATATCAACCAAAAATCTAGTCATCTTACCTCGTGTTTTAAGTCAATAGTAAAGTCAGACTTAAGTGGGTCGTTCTTAAGCTTTTCTGCAAGCCTAGAACATAAAAGCACTGGCTTAGAGCAGTTTCTTTTGGTAAAATAAATGGCACATCTTTGTAGACATAAGGCAAAAGCAAAGCAAGGCCCCAACCGGTTGACGAGGGGGGAACTCAAGGCCCAGGCCGCACCGAAGTCGGGGTATTTGAAGGCAGAGGGGTTGTCGGCGAAGGCATAGTGGTGGATGATGGTGGACTCCTCGTCCTGCAGGGGCTTCCCCAGGAACCACTCCTGAGGAACGAGACCCGAAAACATCAGCTACGAAACCAGCAGAGTCACGCCTCCACCAGCTGTCGGCCTGTCACCTCTGCTATCTAATCAGTCCTTTGCCTGGATTTTCATTTCTCTTTATAGTCATTCAGTTGGCAGTCTTGAGGTTTTTCCACTTTATGCAAGTCATTTTTAAATAAACATGAAAAGAATACACATCGCACAACACAGAACACTGGTTTCAATAAATAGACGACTTTAATAGAATAAACTACATTTTCACATCAAATATATTTTCAGCTGTACTCTATGATTAAAAACACATTCTATAATATTTCAGTTTATACTACCTTAACGTTCATTTACATGTTTTTTTAGTATATTGATATTTATATAAACTACACTTTAGTATTCTTTTCAAACTGCTTTGTAAACTACGCTAAACTGAGGGATAAATTTAGGGAAAACAAACCATTCTATTCTGCTCACTGGAAATAGCTGAAGTAATTACATATTCATACAGCAACAGGGTGTCAGCTGCAATGAATTGTTTGTTCCCCCTACAAAGATTTAATTTCATCAGTGGAACTTGCCATCATTTGTCATCTACCTTCCTTTGTCCTTCACTGTCAGGTGTCTGGAGCACCCAGAGCTTGTTCCACACCACAGAGGTGGTAAACACATCCATCGGCCCTGATATGCCCTTACCAAAACATTTTTTGCAATATGCCAAACCAGAGCAGGCCATAAAAGCAATGCCCAATGCAGTAAACATTTAAAATACATGGAACTTCATATAAATTTATGAAAGATTATTCCAATTAAAAACTTTACTGAACTATGTACCGCTGAAGCTTGCAGTGCTCTTGTAGTGTATGTTTTAGCACTGCAGTAAATTACTTCTCACATTTTTAAATTCATATTGTATCTGTATAGGGCCAACAGGTAATAACTAAATATCTTTTCATCCTGTTCTCCCAAAGGTCAATCAGATTCAGTGTGGATGACTTTGCAGAGTACAGCAAATTCAGATTAAAAACTGTGGGAGAATACAAATAGATAGCTGCAGTTTGAAAAGTTCTACTTTGAAATTTATTCAGAGTAGTCCATTATATTTAAGGAGATGTCATTAAAGCCCGTTTCTGACATCACTATCACTTATCAGGTGCTTCTATTTAAAATCAACTCAATTTTCTAACACATTAACAGTCGAATATTCAGATGCGTAACAGAGCTTAGATTATATGTATCCCGCAAATTACAGATTTATGTATGTATGTATTCGGAATTCTGGAGACTGTCTCCCCCCCAGTGCAATTTACAGGCTACGTGAAAAGCATAAGAATTATTATTAATGTTATTATTATTATGACACTTACTGATCCCCATGGGGAAATTCTCTTTTCGCCCACCCCATCTTACTCTCCATGGCACAGATACACATGGAGCTGAGAGCAAGTTTGGCAGTGGAGGGCAGCCACTGTGGGTTAAGGGCCTTGCTCAAGGGCCCACAGACCTGTAACTATTCTGCCTGGCAGCCTGATGATCCAAGTTAAATATCCACTGTCTTTACCTGTGCAGTGGGGGGAAGTACAGTAACAACAGGCACAACACAGTGTTGACTGCAGATGACAGTCTACTGATAATACAACAACCAATCATGTTTATTCCAGCAGCCTCAGTGATGCACACCAATTTTAGTAGGCTGAGCCACAAAATGAACAATTTTTTTTACAAATGAACTTTCTGCATCTGCGAAAAGGCAGCCAAGGGAGTCGAGAAGAGAAGAGATTCCAGGAGAAACCTGGCAAACTCACTTTCTTGGCGTCGTACTTTCCAAGGATCTCAAGCAGCTTGTCCAGCTTCACGTTAGTCTCTTCCTCGAGGAACACGATCCAGGAGGAGTTTCTTCCATAGGATGCAGAAAAGCTGGGAAATTGTGTGTGTGTGGGGGGGGGGGAGGTCGTGAGTGAAAGACACTACTGACATGCTGTATAAAATTTGTGATTAATCCAACCATCTTGCATACTGCAGTCCAAAAAAAGGGAAAATTACAGAAATAGACAGTTAACTTTCAAACTGCACAATGTTACTGGCTGTAACATGGGGAAATCTGCCAGCCCACCGCTACAGGTTATGTACAGGTACATGGTACAATGTTTCATTGTGAAATGTGTAACAATGTTTTTTCATTGTTCCTTTGAGGGGTACAAACAGCATGATTTTCATTGCTCTGCCATTCCTTGATATATTGATTTTTTTCCATTGCTCTATCGTCTCTTGAGAATTAGGCTAAAACTTCAGAATCCTATTCATTTGAGAGAGCACAGTACTGCAGAGTACTGTATAATTAAGGTACAGTGCACTTTATTCCAGCATTTGATATTGGTAATGTCTTGCGTGCAAATTTCTCTTTACCATATGTATGCAAACGAAAATCACATTATACATGGGGTCCAGGGAAGGTTCACTATTATATGCAGTTTTGGCCATCCCTGGCAGATACGTGGAAAAAAACAGGGGGGCTACTGTATTATGGATGAATACAGAAATGGGAACTGCAAATATTTATTTCAAACCATGTGCAACAACTGCAGTGGAATGTTCACTTCTTCAGTCACACTCAATCCAAGGAACAATCGCATACAATAAAGCAGAAACAGACGAAAGACCTGCAATGGTACGATGAAGATAAGCAACCCTTAGACAACTAATGTTTAATAAAACAGGATTACTATGTTATTTTATTGACAACACTGAAGCCAGATTGCAGGTTGAAACAGAGCCTTAGGGAGGGGAATGCAACTTTATGAAGATTCATCTTTGCTTTATGGAAGCCAACAGCAGTTTGAGAAGAAGGCCGGCGTGCTTACAAAGGCAGCAGTGGAAGGATGCTCCAGTCACCCTCATTATCTGACAGGCTGTGCAGCAGCAGCACAGTAGGTATGCTCTGTGGGAGATAAAGTCTCTCAGACGCAGCATGCATCTTTCAAAGATCACAATGGTTTGACCTGAGATATAAAAGTAAATTAAAAAATAAAATACTTCTAAGAGATTCTTGGCAAGCTTATAGAAAACCGCTTTAAATTCTGATTGAACAGTAGGGGGTGTGGAAAGGTTATGAATACTAGAGCGTTTTTGTCCCTCTGTGGATGTCTCAAAGTTATAATTGTTCTCAGAATTAAGATGTGGTGAATGGTAAATTCTCTGGGCAGATTAAAGCAAGATTAAACTGGTAGAAAGCTATTATGAAAATTACTTTTAGTTTCTAAATCATGTCATTTGTTTCTTTCATCATATGGTTTTCTAGATCTTTTTTTTTTTTTTTTAGTATTGCACAGAAAAATGGATACTGTCGTCATAGAAACACTCTCCACAGCGCTAGGGCCTGCAGTAATAGAGGACGACACCGGCCCAGATTGGAGAGAGAACGGGGTTTTCAGATGAATATACTTTTTGATAGAATTTTATTAAGGTGGCAAAAAAAAAACAGCAGAATTTACTTTGAGAGAGTCACACAAACGTCACAACAAAAGCACTACAGTGAGTTTTAGATACAATAAGCCTTAAAGTACTACAACAACTCTACTAGCTAGCAGTCAAACTCTACGCATCTTTCAGTCTTTTTCTGTCATAAAAAAGCTCAAAAAGAATCTTTAGACAGCCTGAGTACCATACTAGCTTCTCCCTTGGAAATTTCAGCCTTGCTTTGGCTTGGCAGTAAACAGATCTACAAATTTTAACTAATTCCTAACACAGGCAGCATTTCACCTGTCAGCTGCCAGTGAGAATGAGGAGTCAGAGTAAAGCTGCAGTGAATTCTCCCCCAGTGCCTGGAGTGGCTCTTTGCTGAAGTTTCCCATCAGCACTCCTGAAGGGCCTGTGGGAGGGTACTGTCAAATGAGACTCTGTATTTTCCATGTAGAAAAGATACCGGAGGGGACGTCCTGCCACTGCACTTTGGATTGAGATTTGGGACACGCAGGCCCTTTCGGCTCATGTGCTCCCAGACTGTGGCTAGATCATCAAAAACTGCTACTGAGGCACCAGCAAGCAGCTTAAACCACCTACAAAGACCAGCGGTGTCACCAGCAAGCAGAGAAGACATGGCTGTCAGGCTGCCTAGCTAATCCGGAGGCAAGACATAATTTAAACCGAAAAAAGAAATTTAATCATTTGTAATTGATAATGCGTTATAATACATTCATAAAGCATTATACACATGGCTATAAATATTTATAAAAATGAATAAAATTATAGCAATGTGCATTATGCATTACAGTTTATGAAACTCATCTATAATGCATTACATATACCTTTATATTGCATTATAATGGTTGGTATAAACATTAAGGATGCTTTGCACTGCATTATAAAAGGTATCTATAGTTCATTATAGATGAGAGCTTCATAAAGCAGTCACAATGCATAACACGATTATAATGTGTTATGCTTTTTGATAAATATTTATAGCCATGTTTATAATGATTTATGAATGCATTTTATTTGTTATGAATGTGTTTATAAATTACTAAAAACATGGCCTTAAGTAGTGTTGCCGAAAAATCCACTCTCCTACTTCTCTGGAATTATAGCAAAGGATCTGTATAGCATAGTAACATTTGTAAGATCACAAAGCTTTGACAAGAGGAATCTTTTCCTTCTGTCAACTAACTCACCAGTTTTGTTATAGTTGTTTCCCTGTTCCCAACATCATATAACATTTGCTATAATCTGTCCATTGACATTATGCCAACAAATGAGATTTACGATTTCAAAAAAAAAAAAAAAATGACACAAAAGTATATGTTGACATTGTAAACCATGCGACAAAAGCACTTCTTAAAGCCCAATTAAAATATGTAAAATGAACGCGGGAGAAAAGAACGACAGAAACACAACTGACATACTCAAATCCTTTCATGTAATAAAACCCCCACAGGACAGTCTTTAAAAATAAAATAAATGAGTCATTCAGCCGCTTTCTGGTTGCCAGCACACATTTGAAAGGTGCTTCTATTCCACACCCGAGGCACTTGTCATCCCCATCCCAGCTTCTGCTTTAAGCCTCAGGGTAGGTTTTCTGGTATTACTGCCACTCTCGCTGCTCAATATTCATATTTATCATTCAGTCTTTTCATTATTTTTCAGTGTTTTAAGCGGGACAATAAAAGGTGGTTTTAAATGTCGATCTGTTTGACAGCATGTAATTTCCAACGTGCCGGCCACAGACTAGCGCCAAAAGATGGTGCAGGCCTGGCTTACGTAGCACTGTGCAGCATGATGCTTTAGGTAAGGTACACTGTGCGACAACGGAAGCTAAGCAGAGGAGTCATCCATGTGGAGTAATGGACTAATGCAGGTCTGAAATATCTCCATGCAGCTCCTACAGCAACAACAAATTTTGTTTACATTACATGGTTTGTTGTAACATCAAACGTTAACATAAAAACACACCAAATTTGTCAACACAGGCATTTGAAAAATATGGCTCCGAAGATGAATGGGTCTCCTGCATCTCAGGGTCACCCCCAGAATTTGATTCAAGTTGAAATTCATAAAATGTTTTTACATTTTGCTGCTTAGCTTGGTTTTTTTTTTTTTGGGCTGCATCCCATGTTGCCACCAGCAACGTTCAAGAGGACAATGAAACAGACATGCCACAGACAGCTGAATGGGTCTGCAGCCCAAACCCTGAACATAATTCAGAGCAAATTCAACATTCACTCTTATTCCAAGCTCCATTGTTCTTCTTAATTGCACTTCAATATGCTGAAAATATTTTGATTTTGCTATTTCCTCAACATCTGTGGGATTCACCCTGATAATTTACAGTCGGTCTGCTTTCAAATGAAACAATTATGTAAAAGCCAAAAGAAAATGCAAAAATAAATTGGGCTTTGTGGTTTCTTGAAGTGGGCTTTCATATTAAAAGTTTCACGCTCAGCAAAAGAATGGAACACAAATTGGCAAGCGCTGCTGCTAATCAGGCATTGTGTAGAAAATATTAGCCTTGTTTTGCAATTTACCTACCATGCGCGTTCAAAGCCATTTAAATTTTTCCAAAAACAATTCAGAGACCCCTTTCCCAGGCCTGTACTGTATGTGAGTATCCATGTCTAACCACTCCGATACTCGCTTGCAGCAAACTGTGCTGCTAACAGACATCACTTCCTCTCCGCCACGATGAGGAGGAAGCGTAAAGGTACAGGAAGTTTGTTTTGTCACATTGTCAGTTTGGATGTTTCTACTTGTGTTCCAGACTTGGTCGTCCATAACACCTCCTCGCACCTCACCCTCCCAGAGGGCGTCCTCCTCGTATCCGGTGCTTTTTCTGTACGTACTACAGCTCACACACTGTAGGGTAAAATAAAAAATCTATGCTTCTCTGCTTGCTGTCCAGTTGGCGACCTGCAAGTGGCCCAGCAGGTCTGTGAGAGACGCCCACCTTGTTCCCCCTACGAGTGTAATGGTGGCTTAGCAGCTGTCGTCCTATATGCAGAGCTCAGAGACAGCTTACCTGCTCCTGATTAGTGATGCTGCACCCTGACGGATGGGACGCGCAGGGAGTCACTTATTTTGAGCACTGTGCGTAACAGGGTACCTGCTATACCCTCAAGACCTACCGGCTTCTTACGATGAGTCACAGAAAACTGACTCACCCACGATACACCATACTGTAACTATCATCAGTGTAAAAAAATAAATAAATTTTTAAATACAAAAGCACTACATTACATCTGGGGTTATGGAAAAGGAACAGGTGAGTCCCAGAGCTGATCATCTCCAAGCTCAACACGGCACCGCCAGCCTCAATCACACACCTCACTGCAGAAGTATTTCCAGAATGTATGCAGGAATTACTCATTTATGAGAGTGACCTGGCAGTTCCTCAGCGCACAATCCCCAAGTCCAAGCCTTTATGTGGTGTTTTTAAGGAGCTACAATTATTATGGCAACAAGTCATTTACGTTCTTCTTCACTGAAGCAGTTTGGCAAACACATACAAAAGCAGGTCTCACAGTCCCTGTTTACCCCAAACTCCTTGGAAACACCAAATGCTTAAATTGGCATTAAACAGTATTAGTAGTGAAAAGTCATCAGATGTTCATGAATCTATAAAGGGAGGAAGATGGACGACTGTCATCATTCTTTTTAATAAATTTTCAAGGAGACATAAAAGTAAGCCAACACTGAAGGGCATATCATAAAATCCTGGGATTATAACACTTCCGTTGTTGACAAACACACAGGCCGGCCAGTGAGTCCCCAATATCACAGCATATCACACTGCTAAAACTGGAAAATATGCTGCACACCTAATGCATATTAACATCTGTCCCAACATGACTGACCTTAACCCCACACCCAACAATGTGCAAAGGAGAACACCTACAGAGAGGAACCCCCCCCCCCACCCCCAGCTGGAGGACTGAAGCACTGCATACCAGGCCCCTCGCTCAACATCCATCTGCATGACTCACTCCTCTCTGCCAGTTGACACCGCTGATATGGTTATCAGCAACTCTTCACATTTTGTGCAAGTCAAGGGTGTTTATTTTTAAATTAAAAAAAAAACACTTTCACTCCCTTAGCTGACTGCCCTGTGAACAAAAACTCAGAACACGCATATTAATGTAACTTTTGTTTAATGGAAAATGGTTCAGACCCCAAACAGAAGGAAATTACAGTGTCATATATTGCAAACACAAGAATTCTAAGAATGATTTGGGTATAGATGTTGCTATGGGAATACATGTAAGAATTCCGGTTTTATTACCTAGTTATTATAATTACAGGAGTGCAAGAGCTGTTGTAACTTTGATATCTCATCAATTTATGGTAAATGAATAATGTGTATGTAGAATTAAATGCAAACTTTCAGTATGAATAAAAATGTCAGCCAAGCAATGCAATGGTAATAATGTTAAGTTGGAAACTCCAATATTCTGTAAATATAGATTTCCACAAAAAAATATATATGGATATAAATATAGGCCAAAAAACTGGACCCTGCTGTTTGGTCACATGCAATGTTAAAAAATATTTTATATTCCTAAAGAAGAATAGCTTGGATACAGTTAGTTCAATAGTGGCATCTAGTGGTGATGTATGTAAATAGCATCATTTAGAGTGATTAAACGACAATCATTTATTTTTAAACCACTTAGTACTATTCACAGTATTAAATAGAAAAATGCCAGCCTGTCTCTCTACAACTCCTTGTTGACTTTGATTACACACAGACACAAGATGGCCAAATATTTTGGTACTTTTCCTCAATAGCAATTAGACCAATTCAAATTTAAAAAAAAAAAAAAAAAAAAAAGGTCAGTGCTGGCTGGAACAGCCTTCAGACAAAATAAATGCAGTATTATGATGAGTAATACTGTTTAATGGCCTTTGTGCGCTCAGCATGCTTCCTGCTGCCTCACACTCAAAAAAACTGCTGCAGAATCAGAAAAATCTTGTTGGAAATAAACAGGATGTTTCTGATGTTTTGAGACATTACAGCACAGATTGATGATGGAACCAGCTGTTCAGACCAGACACTGATAACTGCGGACAGGTGTTTCTGTCTGGTTCTTGTGCCTGTTCTTACGATGAGAAAAGGCAACCTGAGCCTGGGATAAGTCCTTAGGCAGTGCTGAGATGTGGGAGATTGTGTGACAAGCTGCTTCTGTGCGGCATTTTGGAAAATCTGCTATAGATCATTGCAGTTACTTGCTCTGGCACCTGGGGCGGCTCGCATTAATAAATGGTCCTGATACTTTGGAGAAATTCACTGAGCATGTGGTCTGAACGCTGATGAGACCCGCAGGGGACAGCATACCTGTCTGATGTTCTCTGCCTGCTGAATGAGACTGGCCTTGCGTTTGTGAGCCCGCTCCACGTGGAATGAGTTCCGCTGGCTCAGAATGACAAACACCACTTCCTGTGAGCCTGAAACACAGGACGAAGGAGCACATTATCAACCTCAATTACTGGAAGGACGAGCACAATTTAGATCTGACACACAAAGGCATCACACTTCAGATCGGAGTCCGGTCTCCGACAAGAAGCCCAAGGCAGAGTGAAAACATGCATCTGACCTCGATTGATGCCTCAACAAAAAGAACAGAGAAACAATTCAATACGAATGGGGATGGGGGAGGGGGGCAATTCTTTGAAAAGGTTTTTTGAAAAACACAGAAGAGTTAAGGTGCACAATTTTTTTATTCACCTGTGCCAGTGTGCTGGTTTCACCACTATCCACTAGGAGGTGTAAATGTCAAAAGTGTGCACCAGCAGAGTGTGTATGACTGGCAGCTCAGCACAATGGCTCCATAATTATTTCAACACCAGGACTGTGCCTGAGGCCCCTTGTCTTCTTACTGCAGGGTTAACCCTCATTACTGTCAGCCCAGGGGGCCTGCTGGCCAAGGACTGTCCTACCCAGGGAGAGGGACTAATTTACACTGCAGTCTAATAGGCAGTAGGGGGCATAGCAGTTAAGAGGCGTTTCCATGCTCAGGCCCCCGTACTGAACCATAGAATAATGAACCACAAAACCACTGCCACAAAAAATATACTTCATACAGTTTGTAGAACTGCTTTCATGCTGCTGTTATTGCAGTCTCCAAGAACTGATGGATGAATTCCAGGATAACATCTCCACAGTTAACCACATAAAACAGCGTAACGAAGCACACAGAACTTAGGGACGATTAACACTTGCCGTGACATCTCCATGATATGCGACAGATCATATCACGGCTTGAAACTGAAGGAGATTTCCAAAGCATATAGCCATTTGGAATGGTCCGTCACACTGCTCGAGGTAATTAAACCCTCTCATTAAAACCTCATAAGCTCGATTCGCTTTCCAGCAGTCATGTGGAGTTTTTAGACAGGGAGAGGCAATAAGCGGGAATGCTGAAGTTCAAAACGCTGCAAGAGTGACAAAACGAGAAAAAAAAAGAACCACGTGCGAGTTTCACTTCTCTCACACTGAGCATAAACAATCAAGTAAACAAACAGCAGCAGCTCTTCCATAGTGACAGACTGCTTATGCTGCATGTAATTTTTAAAAGCTGAATTTGGAACTAAATGACTATATTTATTAAAATGCCATAAACATGGAATAGCGAGTCAACACAGCCGGCACAGAGCAGAGGCACAAGAGCCAGGAGGCATCACTGGTAGTCCTACCTGCTCTGCCGTTTCTGAGCCTGCACATGTTCCCACAGGCCACCACAGTGACCGGACAGCACACACTGCGGCGCGGTCGGGTGTATTCATAGCCAGGAACCAATGTCCATCACCTCCACCCCCCCAAGCTGCCTCGGGCCCCCATGTCACCCCAAATGAAGAGGGGAAAGCGGAACTCACGGGAAGACCGGCAGGCCCAGTGACTGTCTCCAGTTACGCATGCGATCCTCGCCCAGTGCTGGGTCACGAAAGACAGACAGTTACAAATACGGAATGAAAAGGAAGCCTCATTAAAAGCAAGCCCACCAGCCAGACCCCCGGATTAATGGGCTCCCATTAATCATCGACAGCAAAAGGTGCTGGTGGCAATCAGGTACTGTCCGGTGTGGGGCGCCCCCTCGCTCATCCCCTTGATGACGGCCTTGCCGGAGTTCTGCAGCCAGTACCTTCCCACCCAGCCTCGGTGGGCAAAGCAAGCAATCGATAAATCAATTGGGGAACACAGCAGCGATTAGGGATGGTGCGTTCCCGGCCAGATACGCCCCGGGCATTTCTCAATGACAAACAGAAGAGGATTTCATCGCACTTCCTGCGAGGACCCTTGGCCACGAATTTAAATCACAGGAGATTTTTTTTTTTTTTTTGAGAGAGAGAGAGAGAGAGAGCGAGAGAGAATGAGCCCCCTGATGCTGGACACACTGCTTGGAGGATGATTTATTGTGTCAGAATGCCCACTGGTTATATAGCTGGTGTGTCTGTCATGTTAGTTTATCAATATGTCCTGGACACTGCATTCCATAGGGGCTGGACTCTAGAATTCCAGAGATCTACTGGTTGACTGAGGTATAAGGAAATACTGGTCCCAGCTCACTGCAGGTCTTACCAAATGAACTCCTTCCACATCCAGCCGCTTAGTCTTGCTCCACTAAGCATTTACCTACTGGTATCTATATTAAAGCATTTTAATGAAACCATGGACTAACCTATCAGTTTCAAAATCAAAATCATTATAAAATCAATTGATGCATATCAACAGTGGCATCCAAGATCTGTGTACACCCTTCATCTAAGCACCTTTGAAAGAGAGCCAAACATTCATACAGGCAATAATCAAAGCAGCTGTCACTCACAGCATGAGCCTTTGTTATATTAAACATGGGGTCACACCTGCCAGCAAAAGCACAAATTAATCTGTGATACGTCTCTCCAGGGGGAGCTGGGAGAAAAACAATGAGTCCCGGAGGCGTAGCGGCTGCTTTACCAATAGCATTTTTTCCCTTAAAATCTATTATTTAACAAATGTACATGGGTGGCTCCCTATAGTGTTATTAAAGCCAGAATGTCACAGGATAAAAACAGACAACCTGGCAGGTATGCTCTGCCGAAGCTCGCTCACCACGACACGGCCACACGCACTGCCCTCGTCACTCTTAAGGTGTCCGCCTGACCAAAACATCACTAACAGCTGCTCTCCCTGCTTTACATCTCGTTCTAATTGCCGCATTATTCATTTGCCCAGCAGATGTTTTGATCATAAGCAATTTTATGCAGGTTACAATTTCAAGCTCCAGTCTACATCTAAAGCGTCTCCATGGTATGATATTTACCAAAGCGACCCTGGTTAAATACCTCATGTGATAATATAATTGCAGATGACACAAACAATCGGCACAGGAAGATCTGGCCTGCAGTGAATAGAAAAAGAAAAAAATTTTCATGCTTGGTTTTTTGCATTTTGAATATGCATTAAAAAATGTCCTTGGAGACATTTCTTTAGTTTATAGTGATATCACTTAATTTTCAAAAAGCTATTCTAAAGCCCTGATTGCACAAAGGGCTGCCACTGCACCAGGTCTGATAACCTTGCAGGCATTGTCAGCATCCTCTAAAAAATCCATATGCAAGTGAAGGGCAGATGCATTGTCAGCTGATATGATGCCTGAATGCAGTCTTACCATCCAGAGACTCACACACTTTTACTCCGAAGGGTCACGCATACTCCATACAGACAGAGAAGCTCTTATGATGTAAATAAAGAACATTAGAACATTAGGCCAAACAGCACAGCAATATCACAACCCCTGCTAGACCTTAGTAAGGAAACACTCTACAGCATCCAACCTGGCTAAGTTCTGCGGCTCCTGTTCAGTACCCACACCCACTACTAGTGGCGATTTAACACGGCAGGAGATAGGACTCTGGGCTGAGTTTGTTCATATGAACGAGCCGATCCAGCGCTGCTGCCCTGAATGTTGACCATCTCGGGACAAATCTGGCCACACTCCACCGAGCTACGGCATTATCCTCAGTACATGAAACCATCTAAAATGGACTTGACATTACCAAGTAGCAGTTACCCCCCATGTCAGTGAGAGGCAGCATCTTCCCGGAGCTTATACACACGTGAGGCTCTGAGTCACGCCTGCATGAATCGATACTACCGTCCACCAATGAGCTGTGATGCCCGGCGGGGCGATTCCATCGCAAAAGCGGATTAGACGTGCTCCGGTGCGATTGGTATTCACGGTGCGCTGCCCGCATGCGGTAAGGCGAGCCGGCGTGCCACAGCTGCGGTTCCGCTCCCCAGGCCAAACATACCCTCATATTAATAAACCCGCCTAATTGCACGGGCGACTGGTCCGTGCTTCTGTGAGTTCTGTTTTCTAACTTCTGAGCTGGAAGCTGGAAAGGTCAGTGCGGATGCTTTCCAACCTCTTCAGGAAGCATATGGAGAAGGTCTCCTTTAGAGATGGAGACTTCAGCGGCAGGTCCAGATCCCTCAGGTCACTGCAGTCCCATAAGATAACGGCAGTAACAGGTAATAATAATGGTGCGTTCGTTTGTCTCTCGGAACTCGGAAATTCCGAAAGGAATGACATCACGTCTGACAATCTCCCGTTCGAGCTACCACGTCTCGGAACAAACACACCTGCCTCCATGAACATGCTGCTGTGTGTTGTTGCTTTATATTTTAGCAGATTTGGAGTGAGATTATTTTTTCCGAGAGACAAACAAACGAGAAACACAAACTAGTCAAACCACATTAAAAGCTTTATAAAATATTTTAGTACATTGATAGCGATATTCTTTTTTCGAGAGGCAAACAAATTACAAACAAACCAAAGACACTAACAAGTCTGGTAAAAATCTGATATTGCATGCTAGGATGCTGTTTACGGTCATGATATGGTATTCTCTAAATCAAACACGTGCAATTACATTTATAACTATTAATACATTTAACAAAATAAACATTTTTAAAGATTTATAAAATAGAATTACTGTTGAGTGTATAAGCCACCATGCTGAAATTACGTCACAGGGGAAACTCGGACAACAAAATTGTTCGTGACGTTTTCATCCGAGTTCCGACTCGGAGAGAAATAATCGAACGCAGGATTCATACCAGAAGAGAGGTGACCCCTCCCCCAACCCCATCAATAATTCAAGACCTGGAGCCAATTAAGCTTTAAAAACAGACTCAAATGCTCAATCCAGTCAATACACTTTAAACGTTACACTGCCCTTTAGAGAGACTCAGGTAAAAATCGCTCGCAGAAATCAGACGGGTCTAAGCTCTGGGAGACGCGTGTGAAGGACTTAGGGGTTGAGAAAGCAGGATGGCCTGGATTCAAGAAGCATGGCGTTCCTGGGCTGAAAGGGTGAACGAAAGGTCAGCCGAGTCACTGGACGTGAAGCAAGGAAGCAGGGGCGGGGGCAGGGGCGGGGCCGACACATGGCAGTCCGCTGAAGGGAGCCTGCGCAGAGCCTCAATGAAGATGCACAGTACATCGCGATACACCTCCCCCCTCCCAACCCCAACGGAGCGAGCAGCCGCCGTCTGTTGGCCTTCAGTACGGCTTCTGTCAGCACGTTCCCGGAGGTTCCTTTGTGGCCTTTCTAATAGGTTGGCCCACAGCCAGATCACGAATCTAGGACAGCAGTGCACCTTTGTTCTCCATCGTACTCCAAATCAGAAAGAGCTTCTAAGGACCTCACGCTCTCGGCCCATAAATTGGTCTCTTCGTTCATGCACTAGACTTTTTTTCTGTGACAGAGGACAGTCACAAGGGCAGGAAAGATGTGCAAAATTGTAAGGTTACCCAAAAATAAAGGACTTCACTCTATTCAACATCAAAAACTAAAATGGGCTCAAGGCTCAAAGACATAGATAAAATAGATACCTTTCTGGGAGGGATGGATGGATGAATGGATGGATGGATGGATGGATGGAGATGCTCTAACAGCAAACACCTGGGAAACCCTGCCTACAAGCTTTCTACCAAGTCCTGAATCCTCCCAGTGAAGCCTTTCCCCTAATAAAGAATTCAGTCCAATCACCGCCATCTGGGTTTCATTTAATTGGACTATCTGTAGCCATTGGAGGCGGGTGGGGTGGCTGCTGATTATAAGTTGCCGTGGCAACACAAAACACCATCATAACTTCTTGTTGTTGCTGTGCCTGTTCCTGGCACTAGCAGCACATTCCACGTCACAGTGTGTGTCTCTTACAACTGACGTCTTTAGTGCTCCACCCTCTACCTTTCATAAGAGGCGCGCATCAGTCAGGCAGCATCATTCTGCTGCAAAACTGTTTCACGCTATTGCAAAGCCGAAAGAGAACATTGTTGCCAGTTGTTCAAGAATGCATCATTAAGGTAATGGGACACATCACTGTCAATACAGATCTATATTCACTCAGAATACCTCCCTAATGGGGAGGCTTTCTGCCACAGTGAGAGACTGACCACAAAGACCAGCATTTCATGCCTTTTATAAAACACTTACATTACAAATAAAGAAGCTTTGAAAATTATCAGCCTTGTTTTGTCGAGCCACCACTGGCCACTGGAAACTGACACCGCAGTGGCATAATGTTGATGTGTAATTAAAAATGATTTTAAAAAACCGGACCACCAGCATTAAAATGAAATTCTACTTCACAAAGATGCAAAAAAATACTGAAGTAGGGACTCCTCACAATTACACGTCTTTCCCCCGCAGGTAATGGGGAGATAAAAATAAGAAGTGCCTTGGTTGTAGGCAGTTTGTTTGCCTATACATTAATTTCCTAATAGCACCCCCTCCGGTGTTTTACAAACAGATGCTCCGCATACATTAGCTTGACGAGGCTGGAAGGCAGTCTGACAGATAGTATCTCCTCCACACGACCCCAGAGCGCGTCCTTGCCTTTGCTTTTGCCTTTTCTGAGTTGAACTATTGGTATCTCGCCTTACACACCCAGGGCTTCACGGGATTTGCTCCAGACCACCAGAATGCCCCTTCAAGGCATTATACCCATAATACAACAGCTCTGAATTGGTTTAGAAAATAGGAAACGTATGTTTCATAAAATATTTAAAATCTCTGTGCCCCACAGGAGTATGGGGGCACATACTTCTGTGAGTTTTGCCTTAACGTACTCATCATACAACAGATAAGAAAAATACTGTATACTGTTAAATTTTTTCAAAATATTATAACACCTGCTCGCTTTTTTACTCACCTGACAATTTTATTTACACTTCAAAACAACTGCCAAGCCTTACCTTTCACTAAAGCCCTCCCCCGCCCCCACCACCCATAGAAATCTTCAAGCTTTGTTGGAATCTGAGCTAAATTTCCAACAGGTTTTGCCTGGGAGAAAAGCAGAACTCCGGCTACTTGCTCCCACAATGTATACAGGCTCACTGTGGCCCGGTTAGGATTTTTCAATAGACCAAACATCTGAGAGTCTCTGGGCTTCTCTGCAGGGACAGTCGCAGGCAGGACAAGCGTGCACTGAAGCACGATGCTCCTTCAGCTTTTGTTTCTGTGGCAACCCAGCTGAGAGGATAACGAAGAAGCTTACAAGCTTAGGCGACATCTCTGCCGTGGTTTGCGGCCCACGCCCAGGCGTGAGGTGGCATCAGCCCACACTTCCTCCCTCCCTCCCTCTCTGGCTGGCTGCAACTGTGAATGGTTGTTTCGTTGGCAGGGAACCATAGCGATGAAATCTACTCTTGAGCAGAGGGGCCGAAACCAGATCCAGATAACCCAGAGTAAATTGATTTTGTCGTATGCTGATGAACAGAAAATAGATTTCATCCTTATCCTTCTTGGAACATTTTGCTCTGAAGAGGTACAGCCACAGTGGGGCTCAGGTTCACCAGGTCGTTGTCAAACTAATATTTTCTCCCATATTTTCTATGGGGTTTTAGGTCTCCAATGGTGTTTGACATGAAGGCATTTCGGTTACAATACAAAAGGACAATTTCCCATCCAGAAAGAACATTTCAAAAGAACTTGAGTCGGTGTACAAGATGACTTATTCAAAGCATTTTTAAGCTGGCTGTTCTTCTCTCGCCGACCGAGGTCACAGCCCCATTGATGGAGCCAGTGGAGCATGGCAGGGCGAGCGGCAAAGCGGCGTCATCCTCGTGCGAACAGGCGTCATGCTGGATCACACTCGTTTGGAAATGCAGCACCAAAGGCATCCGTGTCTACAGAGGTGACAAGACTGCAGCGAACGACGGGACTGCGTGTGCGACAGGAGAGTGCCTGGGGAATAAACCAGGGAGACAGAAGCGGGGCCACGTGCACCAATGCACACAGATGGCTGGATGCCCCTGCTGGAAGGCGTGTGCCAATGCAAGCGCATGGCCGAGGGCCACATCACAACAAACACACGCCTCACAGATTCACTCACGAGCCTAAACACACAAAGCCTGAACATTTAAGCAACATAAAACAGCACATGCAACTTCATGAAACACTTCTCTCAAGGTAATAAAATGACAGAGCTCCCATGATGGACCGTTATGTTTGCGGTATGTTTCTTCGTACAACAAACAACTAAAGCTATAAGAATGCAAACTCATAGCTATGCCAGCAAAATCACCATGGGGGGGGGAAAATAACTCATTACAACCCTGCAAAATTTCTTCAAAACTCAATTAGTTTTAATAAAGATAACGGCAGCTCATTAAATTTATGCACTTGATCACCAGTTAAATTATACTATTAGCTATGGAGAATGCTTGGAGAATATGTGGCGGGATGAATAAACAGAAGACAAGCAGAGCGATGAATGATGTATGTACACAGACTCACGGATTCGCCTCTCCTGGGAGCCCCGATCTGCGGCCTGGATCTGAAAAAGGAAGGAGATCTTACAAGTCTAAAACTGTACTCTACACAGATTCCCCAGATTTTCTGTACGTCAAACTGACGTACACAGCCATCCAGGGGCTGCAGGAGGGGAAATAAATATCTTAAGGAAATAAAAGACAATATCTTTTAAGACTGCATCAGCACCCATTCATTTAATGAGCAGGTGATGTATAACAGACCAAAGGTTTGAGAAAATGCACGTCAAATCACTCAGAGCTACAAAAACATCCCAAGTCACAAGACCCCCCCTCCTCACTTACTGCTAACTCTACTGCCCAATTCAGTATGAGATTGACAAAGACAGCAATAGTTTTAACAGAGAAGCCATCAACTGTTGCTAGACAGTGATTAAAGCAAATTATTTTTTTAGAACAGTCATCCTGAAGCTTAGATGAGGCAAATAGCTTAAAAGGTGCCCCTCAGTAAAGCACTTGTCAGTCTGTAAGATTTCAACCGAGCAGTTTGACACTCCATTAATTCATAATTCATTAAAAATCGCACATCATCATAAAATGACAATCGTTGTGGGCACAGGCAGTTTGAGGAGCCAAGTCATACCAGCATACTTTGGGCAAGAGGAAAAAAAATACTGGTGGCCAAATAATGTAATTCAACAAGAAAAAGGACAATTAGATGCAAGATCTGGAGAGCAGACACTTCCATTGGACAACATGCACGAATAACGACCCATGTAGTCAGACAGCCTTCCTCCGGTTTGCCGGTTTCTGTGCCTGTCATTGTTCATCTGAGTTCTGAGTGGGACGGCTTCCTCAGGTTGGTATAAGGCTGACAAGACCTCAGGGAGGTGGGAAGCACAGGCAGTCAGTTTAAGCTCCACAGAAATGCCGCAATAACAAACCATGCTGCATGTTGCGATTACAAACCCGGCTTCGGTTGTAAACACCTGACCCCTAGAGTAAAGTCAGAAGCACAGAGGCGGCGTAGGCTGGAAGTGCACAAACTGCGTCACGCTTTTCCACCAAGGTGACAAGCTGCCTCTGGGGCCCAGTGGCACAGCGGGACCCTTTAATCCCCCCAATTTCCACACACTTAAAATTCATAAAATTGCTTCTCTCAGCCATACATTTGACTACACCGGCACGTTTACTGGGTCATGGTGACAGCAACAGTTCACTCAGACTTAAATGCCAAATAAAAGGGATATTGACACACACACACTTAATCTGCACCAGTCAAACAATTGTATGTATCAGCTGCATTGTATGTCACCACTGTGTATGAATCTATTGTATGACAGGCATTGACACCCAGACATAAAATTCTCTGTGTGTGAACATGTGTATGTATGAACATACATAATAAGTCTTACTGCGACCAGAGTGAGATTTAAATCAATGTTGGGGTAACCCATCAATGTTGGGGTAACCCAAAACGAGGATTTTTCCAGTCAATGAACACAACCACTGATTACATTGCTTTGGCACTCTAAGTGCTGCTTAAATTACCACGAGTGTGTATGGATTATATGCAAATGAGCAAATGGCTGATTTTGTCACCTGCAGTTGACACCACAGACAATAGATGAGAATGGGGACCCATTAAGACACAGGATAAGGTGCAGTGTCAGCATGCATGTTTCCTACTAAGGCCATCGATTGTGTCCCCAGTGAGACATTGTGTGCTGCTACATGCTTGGAATGGATGCATCTCTCTACGACCACATTGAGGTGATGTGGAGTGGCCCATCTCTCACTGCGAACCACAAAGAACCTAAATACGACCTGCAGAGAATGCATCCACATAGACTGATCTGCAAGAATGGCACGTAGTGGCCAAAAAAGAAATACTTACAGGGAAATTTGCTAAAATTTTATGCTTAAATGCAGGTCAAAAACAAGACATTACCCCAATTAACTGGATAATAATTACCTGCTTCTCCAGTCACTAAATAAGCATCCAGCTAAAAATAAAGATAAATAAATAAAAAATCCATCCATCCAACTTTGCAAGAGCAGTGATGGTGACAAGTTGAATGGGCCTGTCCAGACTGTCCATCTTCCCCAGCTATGAACTTGTGGTCCTCCCAGGGGATTCCAGGGAATTCACAAGCCAAGTGCGAGACAAATCCCTCCAGAGTGTCCTGGATCTGCCAAAAAACACCAGGCTGTTCCACCAGCTAATAAGAATGGTGTTAATATTGAACAGCTGCTGGGCAGTGAGGTGACTTCACACCTCTTGGGATGTGGATGGGCTATGAAAGTTCTACTCCTGTTGGGTCTGTGGGGTCCTCTGGATTCCTCGAATGGTCCAAACACATACAACTGAGGTGAACTGGTATCTCAGCTCTGAGAGCAGAAACTGTAGGGTCCCTTACATAATACATCAGACACTCAGAAAGTTTAATTCATTATAGAACAAACTCAAGTGAATTAAGAACAGTTGTGAGAACCAGACTGAGAAAGAAGCACTTTTCAAAAATAAATAAATAAATAAATAATAAGAGTGGTTCATTTCATGAGTGTGGGGAGGGGGGGCAGTGGCAGGGGGAGGGGGGGGCAGTGGCAGGGGGAGTGGGCACCTAAGCATCCACTGGGAGTGGTGACGGGACGTGGAATAAAAGGCAGCACAGCAGATGATTTCTCTGAACAAACCTCAGCAGCTCATGTCTTTGTAGCCTGAGCGAACACGCAACACCAGGCATGAATGCAGATCCGGTGCCTTTTGAAGGTGCCGCCGGACAGATGAGAGACGGCCAGAACCCGAATTCATAAACATATGATGCGTCGTTCTCTATAATACAACATTCTTCACATCCTCCCATCAAACCCATCTTGGAACAAGTTGTGTAGTTATGCAGAACCTCACTGGGCAAAACCAAAGCCCATACAGTCTGTCTATTTATAATTTAAGAGCCAGAGGAGTGTGAGGGACAGCTGCGAGACATCCAGAAAAGCCATACCCACTGAAAGCAGCACATCCATACACATCTGCCAAAGCAAGGCCCTTCCATCCATTCCCAGCAGTCTCTGTAATTAATGAGCGCATTTGGGGAAATGATGGGACACCAACCTATCATAGATATACATTCACACAATAAGGACAAATGACCAAATCAGACTGACGGCACATCTATCGATGAGGGAGGACTCCTACGGTAGCGGGCAATAGACCCTACCCACACAGCAGTGGGCCACAGCAGAAATCGAGGGCAGCGATGGTAAGCCACCACACTGTCCTCCAACAATTTGGCCTTTGAAAGAAAAATTAATTAATAAATAAAAACCTAGCTGGAGGCTAATGTGGCTATTTTGGAAGGTACTACACAAACGAGCATCTGGTGATTTTGGAACTTGCTACTCTGCTTTTGTCGCAAAGCTCAAGGATCTTACGGAGTTTGCAAATATCCTCAATCTGACTGTCAACTGCACAGACAAAGCCCAGACCGAGCAGGATGCCAACAGACAGGTGGCTTTAGCAAGCGGCCCATCGTACCTGACAAAAAATAGATCACCAGCTCCAAAGAGCTCCAGCTTTCCCGGAAGGCTGAAACAAATGTGGCAGCGAATAAAACATGACCGGTCTGCTCTTGCAAGTTTAAAGGATGCCGCAAAGAATGTAGTTACAGACAGGAAAGATCGCCTAGCGTTTCTTTCTCTGACAAAGGCAGCAAAGCGGCCTTGTCTGCTCCCTATTCGCTGCCGTTTCAGGCAGGATGGCTGCAGTTTAGGTGAGAGCCAGTGTGTGTGTCCTCACACCGCCTCAGCTCCCAAACCCAGTTTCCATTGCCCCCTACTGGGCAGCCTGCTGACAGCACTCACTTAGCTGCTCTGGGCCTTCAGGGTCTTGTCATGTGAAGCACGGCTAATATCCCGATCTCCAAATTTACTCTGCTGCCACAGAGCCCATGTCTCGCATGCCTGGATGGTGAAATTACAATCTTATCCCAAAAAAAACTTTGGGGGGGGGGGGTAACAGGGGGTCATAGGTATTTCCCATATACTTCAATTTGGTTTTATGAAATATACACAACTGTGCCACATTATTTGATATGTCTGGAATTTCCACTGAGAACTGACCACTCTGCAGGCTGATTTTTATTGAAAATATTCCTAATCTTCATAAGATGGAAATTTCCTAAAACTCCTATTATCTTAGCTGGTTGGTAATAGCGGGCGGGTGACCTGCCGCAGAAGTGCGCCTCTCACATCGCTCAACACAGGGCAGGGGAGGTGGAGGAAGGCAGCTCGAAACAAGAAAAAGAACCGTGAAGAAAAGGTTTTCTGAAAAGCCCGGCTACAGATACAGATGTCCCAATTTCTCTTCTAATGACATTTCGGTTCCTGGCCTCCCTGGAGCTATGAGAAAAGCATTTTAATGCTGATATCATTACCAGGTAGATCTTAGAGAAAATGGTCAGTTGTGCAAGAACCGCCGCATAGCTGAGCACAGCCTCTACTACCTACAGCACCAACATACAGCAGCCACCCGGGACCTCTGTGTTTCACCATCTTTGCCCTGCGTTACTGTGGGCTCTCAGTTTTGCAGCCATGCCAAGCACAAGACACAGCAGCACGTTAGAGGTAATTAACCTCAGAGCAGAAAAAAAGGCATTTCGGCATTAAAAGTGGCTTCCCATTGGCAGAAGCAGTGCCCAGTTCCCCTGTGGTCGCATTCTCTCTCTGCCAGTGGGACAAGCAGCATTTTCTCACTACATTCCGGCCAAATACGTCATGCAGCCTTTTCTCCGTCTCCTGCCAATTGATTTGAAAAGCACCAGGCCTGACTAGAGCGCCTATGAAGGTTTCCTCATTTTCGAAGGCCTGTTTGCGGTCAGCAGCTGAACGTGAATCACGGCGTACAGATTTACTAACGGGAAGGAGAGCTTCCCCGAAGGACACCGGCTAAGCTGCTGCTTTTAGAAAACCATTAATGTCGCAGAACAACTGCAGAAGCGCTCTTCACACGTCTGAGTTGCCAGAGGGCTCGCCTTGCAAAGGTTGGGAAGGTCGAGCATTAATCTCATCCCGCGGAGGCTGATGAAAACGCTTCTCGGGCCTGGAACACGAGGGGGGGAAGGGAAGAAGAGGATCTGTCGAGGCCGAGCACTTTGAAGTGAAAACATTATGCTTGAGTGAATTAGACGTGACTAAGATGTGTTTTTTTCCCCTGTATCACCTGAAAATAATAAAGCATATAACTGCGAAAATCCCTGACACTTCTCTACCAGTTTGCTAATAGCTAATGAGAAAAATACATTGTAAGTTAACAGTGACAGTATTTACAGAAGATCTCTGATTATATTTTAATAACAGGCAGAGACAAAAACAAAACCACAAACAACGACAACCACGTTCAAGGCAGTGAGCTAAAGAATCCCTCTAATCTGCACACTGCACACAAACTGTAATTCACATTGCTGTGGAGATTAATCTCAAATCATGGGAGCAAGCAAATACCAACTTTCTGTCCCTCTGGTAACAAGCTTACAGATAAGCAGTGATGGAGTTTCTCACCTGTGAGCTGCCTTCCTGCAGGGCTCCGGTGCTGAAGCTGAGAGGCACTGCAAGAGAATCACACACAGCAAGTGAGTGGAATCAGTGCCGGGCTCAATCATGGGACCTGAAAATTTATTAATTACAATAAAAGGAACTGATAGTTAACCTCTAAATAAGCGAACCCGGGGGAATTGAGCATTTCCATAATGTCTCTACATCAGCTGCAGAAAGTGCCCCGCAGTATGTGCTTGTATATTTATTGTATAAATGTATATTTATGCTCATTAAGCAGATGCTTTTATCCAATGCGGGGTCAGCCAGGCCCTGGAGCAATTGGGGCTCTTGCTCAAGGGCCCAATGGAGAAATCCCACTATCAAGCACAGGATCTGAACCAGCAACCTTCAGTTTACTAGCCCACTACCCTACTGAGCCACACGCCGTATGTAACTTGTCATGGACATATATTAAAATACAATCAGGATTTAATGAAGAACTACAGTTTCTATCTCCAACTCAGCACCTGACTGTCAACAGCCACACAGCAGTCCGAAAGCAGAGAAAGCGCCCTTGATGCGGATTAATGACAGAGCAGCTGTAATAAAACACCAGGGGTGAGGAGCTGTCTCAGATCTCCATGGGGCAGCTCCTGGACTATTCCGAGCTAAATGAAATGTCACTGGCTGCCGTCGATGTTAAACTGCAAGCGACGGAGATCTGAAATCCCGACCTGCTCCTCTTTTCAATCAGAGGGCTGAGACTGAATCTGGAGGACTGCCACAACCACCCACCCACCCCCCAAACCCAAAACAGTTTGCAATTACGGCATGGTGAGACCCAGTCTGATTCAGCTGGCATTGATTTCCAGGGACATGGGAGGGGGTGGTGGGGCCCCCTTGGGGAAATTCGGAGTCGATAAGCTGCAACCCAGCGGTGACTTCACTCAAATCGGGGGCTGCAGATTGTTTTCTTATTGACACTCACTCCACAACTGCAAAGCAACAAGGCCAAACAAAGGGGCTGACAAGATTCCACATTTTCTTTTCACCAAACGGCCACCCACCGCTATTGAACTGTATATTTACTATTTACATATTTTTAAATTCCTGTAAACTCCATTACAAGCTTAAGTTGATATGCAGGAGTCCCCGGATCAAGACGTCAGATTTACAGACAACTCATACTTTAGAACAGACTGCCATAAAGCCCAGAGTATTAAAAATTTGAGTTCAATACAGTGGTTTATAATAACGAACATACACACATCACTTTGTGATGCTCATTAAAACATTGCACAGCTCAGCAGTTCGTCGGCTTTAGGTACAGTATAGCAGAGGGTAGTTACTTTTATTATTATTGTATTATGAGGTTTTAATACATTTCAAAGTATTTAAGTTTTTATGCAAGGAAAAGTAAAATATATACTGTATGCCACAACAAACATCTGACTAACCGATGTTAAATAAGAACCACGCGTACCTGTTCCAACTTGTACCTAAAGACAGACTTAGGAAACGGATATCATCCATAGCCGGGGGACTGCCTGTACGATACAGTACAGTGTATGTGAGCACTTTGCACAGTTGTCCCATGTAGTGCAGACTTCCTCCCACAGCCCAAAGATCCATTCATCTATAAATTGCCCATAGTGTGCAGGTATGTTTTCTGGCATCCTATCTATTGGCCGCTCTGCGAATCTGAGCAGCATAAGACATAATTATATAGATGGCAGCACTTCAGTGTCAAAAAGTGACAAAAGAATTTGGACTGATGTAGACACAAAAACAAACTCTTTCCACCCATTAAAATGAATTTAAAAGTACAGCCTTATATAGATCAGAGTTGTACTTCTTGAGATCCAGTCTTGGTCTCGTGACCGCTTGACCTGATCTCGGCCTCGTCTTGAGCGCATTTTGTCTTGATCTTGGCCATAACTCTCGAAACATTACAAAACATATCTGAATCGATATGCAAATATACCTATTTCTCCTCACAAAGCAAAAATTAATTTTCCTGGGCTGCCCTCTTGAAGTGACATTACTTTAAAAAATCTCCCAGCTGCCCTGGTGGTATAATGCTATTGGACAGCTTCGGCGGGCGCAGACGCTGCTGGAAAGAGATACTGAGCAAGCAGGCCCTTTAAAAATGAACATGAAAGACACCGGGAAGATCGTGATCGTCCATCTGTTTGTTCGTAGGCCTCTCACACTCAGTTGGATCACAACTCAATCACCTTGAGCTACAGTTCCCATCTGGATGTATGTGTTGTCCTGTGCCGGCTTGTATGAGAGTTTGTCTTGAGTGGGTAGGTCTTCATCTGGGAGCACTCCCAATCAGGGCCATAGCCAGATATGAGGTCATCAAGGTCCAAACCTTGGTAGTATTGTTTAAGAACTAAAAATAAAATTTGAAGCTAAATATTCATCTGAATAAAAAAAATTTATCAACAGTTGAGAATGTCAAGTTGAGAATGCCAAGTGCATTCTTAATTCAGTCTGAATGTGTTATTAATAGTGTCTGCTCTCTCTGTCTGTGTGTGTGTGTGTGAGAGTGTGAGTGAGAGAGAGAGAGAGCACTCAGAATCAGCATGATAGAGGATACGTGACTCAGGAACCACATGATCACACTTCACTGAAAGCAGTGCAAATACACAGTCGAGTGATCACGCAGCTTTGTAAGGGAGGGTACGCAGGCAGCTTATCATTCAGTAAGATAAAGCAATGATCCCCTGTTAAAAACATTACAAAACTGAGACCTGCTACAGCATCTACAGTAAAGATAATTGTACGAAACGTTAAATATAAGCCTAGGCTCGACTACTCTGGCCTTGTTAAAGGTTGGGTTCCTTTCATGTTATGCTTAATGGGCTAGATTATGCTAACCAACGTTTCACATAACGCCATTAATAAAAAATAAACAGCTTATGAAGGGGACGATATCAGTGCAGTGGTACCTCGGTTCTCGAACTCACTAGAACTCGAATTTCTTGAAAGTCGAACAAACCAGTTTGACCTAGAACTCGATCTGAATATCAGAAGTCGAACCGTGAATGCTAACCTAATATAAATTGTACGCGCAAGGAAATGAGTCATACTACAATGCAATTCTTACTTGAATGCCTTCTTCACAGACTGGACGATTAACCAAATAAAGCAGCGCAACATTACAGTAACTAACAATAAATAAACCACTAACTTACATGTACTATTAGAGCATTTATGTCATTTATTTAAACTTTATTTTACCAGGTAAATTAACTGAAAACCAGTTCTCACTGCTTTACGTGATATTCGGGAGAAATAGCAGATTACGCATCGGAACTGCCTGGGATACAAACGTCATGCGTGTAACTAAACTCTTCAGCTAATAAGGGCAAAGGTGTGTCGTCACGGAGGCGGTTCCAGTTTGTGCAGCCGGGTGAGAGATCACAATGCATCTAACCGTAATGCACTGCATCAGGATCAGAATGCGTTGCTTTAAGCCAGTGCTGTAAGCAAGTCGAACGCACCCAATGACCGGACTGGGGAAACAAACTGAAACGCGGACTTAATAGAGGACTAATGACAACAACCAGAAACAGCTGATCACATGGGGATCCCGCACGAGGTTAAAGAGGGGGCGTGGCACACTGAAAGAGCGGACGGTCGGGGCAGGACAGGGGTAATGTTCGGATAAGATCTTTATCCTTTTGGAAGCCATTAAGAAAAAAATGCTCTTCTTGTTTTATCCTGTTCATTTTGTGTTTAAATGCTTAAAAAAACAACACATATTTAGGTGTAATTTTGGGGGGCCAGGAACCAATTAATTGGTTTTCCATTATTTCTTATGAGAAAAATTAGATCAGAACTCGAACTTTTTAGGATTCGATCCGGAGTCTGGAACGGATTAAGTTCGAGAACCGAGGTACCACTGCATTAGTGTCCACAGAAACATTTCAGAGCCAAATTTGGATATCAAAACAAGCGGATTTGATGTTAGCTTGTACTGGTGTGTTAAAAATGAAAGAAATCCTTAACATTATCTTTATATATGGTTACAAATAACCTTAAAATGACATGATTCATACCCTTAGTATTACTGCTTTGCAATGTTCTTATGATACAAACCTAAATAAATTCAGTAAGGTACATTCATATAATAGCTCCACATAACTTGCTGTAACCTAAACTATGAACTTTTATTTAACACTGCCTGTTCCCCAGAAAACAAGCCTCCTGTATGCAATGCATGATTGACAAGACACACCCCCCAACCCCCTCACTCTCAGGTCCCGGACCCCACTTTCTCAAACCTTGGCTACGGCCCTGTTCCCAATCACCTCACACACTTCAGGAACTGGTACATTCCTTTCGAAGGGTAGTTTACAAGGCATTTCTCTCACTCACCCATCATCAACTGCCCCTGTTGTACTGGACTGTTTTGAACATTGTTGGTAGTGTTTTAGTGTTTATTGTTAGAGTTCTAATTTACTATTACTGTCAGGAGCTGGGGGAGGGCTTTGCGCACATGATTTCATTATTTGCGTGTGATTTTTCATACATCTCAGCGTTTCCCCTAGGTGGGGGGGGGGGGGAGCAGACGGACACCGACAGGATTCATGGTGTTCATGTGTTTCTTTTAATGACAGCAGTCAATATAACAACTGAACTACATATCAGAACATTTCTTTTTATGACAATTATCCACAAAGTGTGCAGCTTTTGTCACTGCAGGAGAGCGAGTGTTGCCATCACCACTATCCTGGGAGCATTTAAAAAATGCAGATATTTTTTCTGCTTTTCAGGTGGTTGACGCGATATATTTCCCGACGTGCACTCTCTGTCCGCTGGTGGGAGTGTGCTCACCAGTGTGTGCACGCGCATCGGGGCGGAACTCCACCATGCGCGATACAGAGAGCAGAGGAGAATTGTAAATGCAGAGACAAAAATGACAAGCTGTTGTGTAAATAAGATAAATAACATAAGGCTATTTAGTTTATTTAGTAAAAGGACAATGTATAGACCTGTTCTATAGGAAAGGTAACCTTAAATGACTTCTGTTGTGATCTGGCGCTATATAGAAAATAAAATTAAATAAAATTAACTTGATCTTCAAGGGGGGGCGGGAGGTGCCGTTGGGGGGGCATGGCACCCCCCTAATATAATGGTAGGGGAAACACTGCATCTGTATTGCTGTTTAACATATGTGAAACATATGTGTCCATTAAAGTTTTTCAGTAACTGGAATTACATAAATGAAAATAGAGCCCCAAACTGGGTGAACTGTAACAAAAAAAAATCTAAATTCTAAATCTAAATTCTGATTGTGAATGTTCAAGTCTTGGTCTTATTTTGGTCTTTAACTTGTCTTGGTCTTGGGTTGGATGAGTCTTGATTTCGAAAAAGACAGTTTTGAACACATCACTGACAAAGATGTTTTTAAAAAAATCATTTTCAGAATATTCAGAACATAAGTTCACACCCTTTTAAGACTGATGTAGTATTCAGAACAACAAAGAACATGCAACTGGGAAAGCAAACAACCCAGAAGATTAAATAGTCTGGAGGAATATCCTTCGGTATGTCACCAGAAGTGGTCACTGACTGGGCAGCACCTAAAAGCAATAACAGCATCTTGAAAAAACTTCAGTAAAAACACAGATCAGAACAAACACAGAAATCTACAATCCTCCCTGGGGGCTGGGAGAATGGGCAGATTTAAACCTGGAAGTTGAGAAGTATCTATGTCTATCTATTGAGCAGCCATACGAACCGGTACATTGATGAAACTCAAAACTTTATACATTGTAAGGGCAGTTTATTTGGAAGCACAGTCAGGGACTGATTTGCTAACTCATATGGATCTGTTTCCACCTGGGTTGATATTTGTACCCTTTTAAGTACAGATGCCACAAAGTTTAACAAAGGAAAACCATAATAAACTACTAAATAAGTCAAATTAAATGTTAATGGCAGTAAGTGCTATGGTAGTTAAGATGTGAGCTGGAGCTTAGAAGTTTACACCCCAGAAATGGATCTTCTGTGGATTAAACCTAAAAGTCCAACTGGCCAAACTGGCAAAAGATGAAGCTTCAGAGCAGCTATGGAACAAAAACAACTGGTATAGGCACATAGAGCTTGGTAGGGCCCAAAAACTAATGTCTAAAACCTAAGAACTACATAACCTCAACAGAAAAGCAGCGATGATGTTCCTCTACTTGACAGCTATAAATTCTTCGACCTTTAGGGGGAGTACTGACAACAATGTCTTCGGTCTTCCAAATTTACATGCCATTATTGGAGAGTAGCAACAAAGACAGACATGATAAATTGCTTCCCAATTAACCAACTGCTAATTACGGAAAGAGAATAGGTCTAGCCCATCAATTTAAGGTTCATGGATTCTAAATTAGTCAAAACATGTTGTGCGGTTGGATATTAATATTGTTAGATTTCATCAAGTTCATACTGACTCAAGGAGAGCATACAAAAGAGGACATTCAGGAGGAATGCCATGTTCTGCCTCAATCTTCAGGCATCCCAGTAATATGGTTATGATGACTGAATCAATTCATCACTTTTCTGGAAGGGATGGGCCAATCCATATTTTCTCAGTTCCGATCCATTCCAATACAAGTGCCGATACCGATACAGATTCCGATACAACAGCTTTTTACTTTAATTTTACACACACACACACACACACACACACACACACACACACACACACACACACACACACACTGTATATTACCAATATCTTTAAACTAGTAAATACAAATAAAAAATGTATGCTAAAAATCTTTAACATAACATGTTAAACATAACGTACTGTTCCACCTCATCTGTACATCTTGTTTTAAGCATTTTTGAGGCATTTGGCATTCAATTTGAATATTTTTCAAGTGAGTATACTGTGCTAGCAGCCCCTTGTCTACCACAAGCTGTACTGAGCACGCCAAACAGCGCAAGTTAGCGACTCCCAAATCATCCATTACTTTTTCATATTACTCGCATTCTTGCACACGTGTGCTTTGTTTAGTGGGATTTTCCACATTACAACACTTTGTTTTTACAAAGATTGCAAATCATTGTGCTACTTCTGGATCGTCACCCTCTGATGTTCTTGAGCTCATCCTGCAAATGGTAGGCACATGATGTCACAGCAAGCGGAAGTCATTGCACTCACACCCATTGAGTGGCAAATAGAGTGGCAGCAGCTTGAATGCTACTAAACACGCATTTAAAATTGGAAAGAGCTGTCATGCGATTAATTGTAGAAATTGATTTAACAAGAAATAGGAGCTATCTTTTTACAGAGTGCCGAAAACAAAGCAAGTATAAGACACGGTTCGGTCACATATGGCAAGTATTATGGTCTTTTCCAAAGCTTCTGCTCATTTAAAAAGAAAGAAAAAAAAGAAAGATGTTAGCCATTATGCTTCAAGTTCAAGCATGGTTCAGTCAAAAACCCAGTTCATTGAAGTCCATTTTTAAAATCTTAAATTACAACTGAAGTTCATCAAAACTCTAAATGTCCTGCTTTTTTAATGTACAACTTTTACATCACTTTTACATCCTTGTCTTGATACCTCAGCACTTTTACAAAAGAAAAGCAAACATCATAAGCGTTTAATCATTGCACTTTGAAATGGTGTCTTCACCAGTGTTACCACTGTCACCACAGCTTCCACCAACATAATCCAACACCACTGTTCCCCAATAAGGTGAAAGCTTTCATCTGGAACCCCTTCTAAGTCCAGCCAACATAGATCTCAGCTTCCTTGAAGCACACAAGCATCCTTGTTCTGAAAAAGGACCATTAAGAGGCCCACATTGGTATTTATCCTAACTTTGTCTTTTGGAATATGAATAATATAAGAAATGTGGCTATAAAATATAATAAAAAGCCAGGTGACATCTTTAAAGATGTACTCTACATAACTGGGAGTGAGGAGCAGACACACACACTCTGGCAAAACTTAATGAATAGTCTGAAGATACATGAAGTCTGCATAACGGAGGAAATACAGTCCAATCCCAGAAAGGAACCCAGGACATGTATCCCAGCTTTTTTTTTTTTGGGGGGGTGGGGACACAAATTAGGGAGAAAGGCAGTGTGGAGGCCATAAAGTCAGGATGGAATAAAAATGCAACACAAGGTTCAGGAACTGGCTGTCAAATAAAAAATATCCAAGTTCATTCTGTATTGTCATCTGTTACAACATTTGCCATTACTTCAATGCTAAGAATCCATTCAGCAAAATCTGCTACTTAATCCCTCATGACAAAGCAAGCAGGGATGACGGCACATAATCGGGTACTAAAGATCTGTTTAAATATTAACACTAATATTCTTTTGTCTACATCAAATTCAGGTAGATGGGAAGATCCTTCCTTTACACATTTTGCTGATGGAAATCATTCTGAACATTTGAGATTTGAGAATAACATTGACAGTGTTAGCAATTAATACAGACATCATTAAATCCCATTCATTATGAAAAAACTGGAAATTACCTGCTTTCTGTTCATAAAATGTAGAATTCTTTTAAGAATGGGGACCCTCTATTGCAAGGTCATGATGATAATGAGAAAAATTGTACAAATAAGGTAAAGGCAAATGTATTGCTCACAAATACAATCCTATAATACACCCTTGTTCAGGTAGTGCCAGAGACAGAACAAAAGCTGGTAGGGTGGAGGGCGGGGCACTCGGGAGTCTGTAGCAATGGTAAAAGTTATTGATTTGGAGGGGGGCAGCGTTGGGTAGGTCGATCTGTAGCCATGCCTCTGAGAAAGGCCAGATTTATTTGTTTTAAGATGAATGCCGTTAAAAAAATTGAATAAAAATTAAATAGATGATGTCCTGGGGGGGGGTCTTTCCTTAGGGGGTGGCCTTGGGCCCTCAAATGCCCCCCCCCAATGACAGAGCCTTGTGTCTAAGGCTTTTGTAGTACTTATTCCTATATGTAAAAAATATGCTCATACTGTACTATAAGGAAAAAAAAACTCAATGCTCTACCCCCAGACAAAATAAAGGCATAGCGTTTCTTAAGTTACCCATAAGATGTGTTATGAAACACTGTAACACAGTTTGACCAGCAAGAATATTTCCAACGGAAATACATTTAAAACCAGAAATTACAGCACAATTCCAGAAACAAGATTACAGCATGCAGTACCTAGTAACTCTAAAGCACACCACTAAATTAAGCTGACATTTTCAGTTCAGGAAGCACTTTCGGTAGTAAATGCCACGTTATAAACTCCGGATGAGGCCGACAGCCATCAGCTGAAGACAGGAAAGCTGCTGTTCCTGGGCTATGGAGGCAGAGCTGCAGAGCACTGTGGGTGGACCTGGATTATCATGGTCTATATGTGGAGCTTCTTTGAAAGCACAGCGCAATACCTGTATAGCCAGGCTCCAGCCTCAGAGCCCCAGTACTGACACAGTGCTAAGAACTTATCTGACACATACTGCCTGTTGTGCCTCTCACACATTATTCCACACACTCTAAATACACTTGAATCCACTGCAGATCCCAGTGCAGTTTAAATAACTGAGGTTCACTTAAATTAATTATAAATAAAACAAATCATCTGACAGGCAACTTTAAGCATGCACATAAAGACTACTACTATGTCTTTTTACAAAAGTGTCTTAAATAAATGAATGTCAACGCAGACACAGTGTTCATTTTGGACCCCACTTGGTGAAAAATGCAAACAAGGATATTATTAAACATGACTATGCTATGAATTTTTTTTTATTATACAGATATTCTTAAGGAAGTGCACCTTCAGGCATTACATACTTGGAAAAATAGTGAGCACAGTGTACAGCTTCTGATATGGATAGTGGAGATGTTTAGACCTCTCAGGGCCTGGACTGCATTCAGATTCCCATCTTGAGAGCATCAGACTTTTATTTATTCACTGTCACACACACACTACAGCTGAGACTTACATGTGGGCAATCACAGACTCACTTTCCCCAGCTTTTTCTTTAAGCCAAGTGCACAAATGACAGACAACAATGCACAGCATAATACAATAATGGAGACATCTGAAGAGCAAACAACCTCTGCACTCTAGCTGCCACCAAGCTGCTTATCCATCCAGCAGGAGGAAATCCATGTAAACAAATTTAATGAAAGTGAATGCAGTCACATGAATAATAAATTATAGACTTAAGTATGCATACAGAAAAAGCATTGATGCACAATTATTAAAAAATAGATACAAAACACCCACAGGTTAAGAACAATTCTTTGAAATTCTTTGAGTCGGCTTTCACAGACCACAAGTAAGTGGATATAGTCAAGGTTGTACAGGCCTCTGTGCTGTATAATTTGTAACTTCAGCAAGACAATGCACACGAATTAGGGTGCAGTGTCCCCCCACCACCTATATTAAATGTCTTCTCTTAACTTTCAATAAACTTTCACTTAAACCTTCCAGTGAAACTCAAGTGATGCAGGAGTTCAGTGCTAGGATGGAATGCTGCCTTTAGCTTTCTGGGCAGAGGCTGCATTTGACCTGCCACCAGCGGTTGGTAGGACCACAGAAAGCCATTATGCAGGAGCATCATAGAAACACATTTCTGGCGACTCCATAAGGGAGTAGACATTCACCAATCATCATAGCAAACAGCAAATTAATTTAACCACAAAAATAATCCTAAGAATTTCATTCCTACCTCCTTGACAGGGCTGGGATTAGTAGATCCTTCTCATATCAGAATAGCACCCGCAAAAAAAAAACTATTGAACAAACTAACATTCAGTTCAAGGCACATAAAGGACACCATGTGAAATATGGAAAACGTCTTGACACTGCAGCACTACAGTCTGATCTAAATTCATCCTCTTTACAAAATGTGAACACTAAAGATTCCAATAAACAGACTTGCATGACCCTGTACGAGTGCTCATTGTAATACTCTGACCAGTGCCAAGAGAATCACTAAAGCGGTGGACATTACTGCTCTGCTGTTTCATGTGCCAGATAAGATGAGCCGACTTCCCCAGAGAATGGCAGGGTAGTCATTTTAGAACATCTGCAGGCAGACCTTGCAAACAGGCATCCTACAGATTCCATATTTCATGGGCTGTCAATGTCTTAATGGCTCAAAAACACCTTGCCAAAGATTTTTTTCACTGCAGTAAAACTGCTAGTTAATCATGAAAACTCAAACCCCTGTTCATTCTTATTTTCACAGGAACAATTTTTTCCAATTAAAAAAAAAAAACCAGCAACATCTTTTGAGGTTATATGCAGGGGAAGTAACAGGAGCAGAACGGGAGAAAAAAAAAATCATTTTCAGTACAAATCCCAGTTCAATGCACAGTTAACAGGTCTCACAGATGCATCAGTGGACGACAATGGAACCTGTTACATTGAGATATGCCCTTTGGGGAGAATATCTTTATTTTGTTAACACATGCCCATTAAATAATATTTTCATAATTTGTATCACAAGCACTTCTGTCTCAATGAGCAGACGTCCTCGAAAGAAATGTTCAGATGAAGGGCGGAGGGGTTGTAATTTTTGAGTAACCCTCCCCAAGACATTTGTGCCAGCAGCCTTATTTTACACATCACTCTCTTTTCTGGAGTGCCCCCCCCAATTGCAGTTTAAGCCCTACATTTAACTCCAGCTCCTGGCAGAGAACATGCAGCACTCATCCCTGGTATTTATCAATAACAGGGGAGGGAGGACAGACCACTGCAGAGGACACATCCTACCTTTTCATTGAATGTAAAGTAGATGAGATGTGCCCTATTCTTCCGGTTACAAATGAGGCATTGAGAGGGCCCTGACAGGTTCAAATATACAAAATGCAGAGCAAAAAGGGAGGGGGGTGCCTTTAGACACCACATTCAGGTATTCAGGTAGTGTGAAAAAGGTCAGTGCCACAAGTAATTAAATACAAAACCCTGCATGGAGACAGCCACAATAATTTTAATTCTCTCTGCATTAAAAAGCATTGGATCTTGTGTTAGGTTACAAGCGAGATCTAGTCTGTGATAAGGATTTCTAAACATACTCTGCAGGAAGAGCATTCAGTCCTCCAAGGTCTCATTAAGGATCACCAAATTAATGCTTCATGTCTTATCTCCAAACTCACGTCTCCATCTACTCTTGCGTTTTGGGTTGTTTGGTTAAATATCTAGGCCTGGCATTGCAAACGTTTGAGCAAAAACATCAATTAGGCCTAATGAAGAATAAACTGGTCTTGAAACAAATGGGCTGCAAAAAACTGTATAATAGTGGTTGTGGGTGAATTTATTCCTTTTTAAAATAGCACCAGGGACAGAATTAGCTACCTTTTAAATTTCAACACCATTACACCAATGTGCCTTTAAATACAACTCCTGTAATTAAAAATTGGTAACACCGGATATAGAGAACCTGATCTGCTTTCCTTTCCATCGAAAATTAAGTTTAATATTTCATGACAGTGTAATTGAATATCAAAAATCGTTACGTCCGTTCAAATTAACGTTAAGATCTAAGAGGAAAATAGCAAAGACGGCTCGGTTTAATTTTCGCTCTATCTTGTACAAAAAAACAAGAGAGATTAAGATACTGTCATAATCCGAAAGGTGGATTAAGGTCAGATTTGTTAAGTGTTTTCGTATCGCAGACAGACGGATCATAATTAAGTGAAAAATAACCAGACCACTGATCTGGCTCACATACGCAACCCCAACTGCACTGGAACAATCGATGAAGCTGAGGAGTGAGAAAAATAATGCTCTTCCTAAAATGACTGTTTAACGGAGATGACAGGTTGCAATGTGATTTATACTGACCGTCGGTCAGCCAATTAAAAACGGCGAATAAAACGACACTATTTCAATACGTAATTGAGGCCCCGCGAAAAATTTCCAAAAAATTTAATACGTTTTTCCCACCAACTTTCTCAGCGCCGGTACATGAATCGTTAGGCAAGTGCATGTATTATGAAACGCTGTAAATTTAAAGTTAGCGATATTGAATCTGCCTTACATATTTCAAACTCCCGTTATTGTGCCTCTTGGTGAAAATGTCAATACAAATAAAACATCCCATACAAACACCTTAATATTAAGTTGCAACTTCTTTCTAAAAGATTATAATCCATAAAAACAAAACGGATCTAACACTTTACATCGATTACATTTCAATTTAACCGACAATTTCGCCCAAGGAAATCGCAAACCCGCAACCGAACACATTTTACGTGATAATTACAAATTTAATTCGCTTAATTCTCAGCGGCATAACATCCGATAATAGTAGACAACTGATTTACACTAGCAACACTACTCGACATTTTCTCTACATTTTGATATTTTTCATCGTTTCCTTCGCAGCAAGTTAAGTAGAAGTGGCAAAACTACGTCAAATGTCTCAACATAAAGCCGAAACGGAAACTTCTGTGCAAGCGCTCACTGACGAAGAGAGTATGCAAAGATAAGAGGGGCATTAAAAAGCCGCAAAGACCGGCCTGTTGTGAACTGAGAGCGCACAGCCTTTCATCCTCCCGAGGTTTCTGTGACCGAAGTCCTGCTTCCACGCTCTGCTAAGTCAGCCCGCCACCTCCTCAGACTTCCCCGAAATTCCCAGGCTCTTACAGCCATAAAACCGGCAGCTACAGCCATACACTTTCAAGCACGTCTACTTTTCCCGATTTTTGGCAGCTCTGCGATTTAATAAAAATAATGATAAATGACCAAAACTACCGATGAGAACAGGAACTGGAGCAGTACTTACAGGAAAAGAGGAAAACCAAAGCAAAAGCCACTTTGCTCCCGACGGGGTAGTTACGGGGGATCATGGTGTGAGCCGGCGACGTGTCAGTCCCCGATTAGGAAAAAGACACGTTCCGTGCGGAGCGTTCCCGCGGAACCACACTCTGACCGCGCGCTGGCGCCACCCGCCGCCGCGCCGACACGGCACGGGCACGCCCTCTACCGGCCCAACTGTGCGACGGCCGTCCAACTTATGACGGCGACGCGTGTTGCGTCTAGTTATCACGACGTGCATGTCAGCGATGTTTATGCTCCATTTGTGCTGACCGACTTCGCTACTTACCTTTTGCTTACTTAAGCATTTGAGAAGAAATCTCAGAACATAAACCCTGGACCTTTCGGAAGCAAAAATCTTACACTGCGTTTCGAAATTACGAAAATACCAGCTTCTGGTAAATTTTGGAGTCATCCACAGTTTTCTTTCGAGCCACAGCCTTCATTTCCCCATACCTCATAAACACTGCCAACTTAGACCACGGGTAGATTTGAACCCGTTTTCTGTACAAAACACAACTCTGAAATATTATGAATGACGCATGCGCAGTAGAACTGCGCAAATTCGGGCGTCTTGTTGCCAAAGCAACAACGGAAAAAAACCAGCCGCACTGTACTGTCCCTGTTACTTTCTCACTGCTCAGAAAGATCTAGAAATAAAGCAGCGGCCGCACATTCATGGGGATTCAAGAGACTTCTGCAAGGATCAGGAACTTTCTAAGAAGTTCATATAAATGGTTAGAGGAGAAACCCAACCCTCTGATTGCAGAGTGTTGAAGGAATATCCTCATCCGAAGAAACTAAACGTAGGCTACTATACACAGTGTACTCGTTGACAGTCCAGATTACTTGGATGGATTTAAAATATGGCAGTTGTTGGATTTGATATTGGATTTCAGAACAATTACATCGCTGTAGCCAAAGGTGGAGGAATTGAAACGGTGGCAAATGAATTTACAGACAGATGCACGCCGTAAGTTATTACTTTTTGCTTTGTCATGGATGTCACTATTACATCTTTACTATCATTTAATTTCTACATTATATCTTATACAATTAAATGAGTTATCAGTGTATTTTTTATCTATAACATATTTCATTTGTAACCAATAATAGGCCTACGTATGACTGAATAGTTCTTGGGATTCCTGTGCGATATGTAGCCTACCTTAAAGTAAACAGACTATCAAATAATTGTGCACGAAATATAGCAAGCTAAATAATATTGATATAAATGTAAATGTAGTAATATTAAAATATAAATACATAATATTCATCAGATTGACATAAATGTCAATAAATAAAAGTGTAGCTTAATATTAGCGGTCATGCAGATTCATCCACAAATTTCCAATGGCCGCTTTTGGAATAATGGTTATTGAATATCGCATCATCTTCAGAAAGGTAAGGACCGAAAAGAAAGTAATGTCATTTTTATTTCCAATCAATCAAATGGGTCATTCCATGTCAAATCATCATACTTTCAACATTCTTATGGACCTCCATTCATTCCCATGCCATTCTGATAGACTTGTTATGGATCATCAGGATGTGCTTTTAGTAGTTCAGCCTGTGACAACAGCAGGATAGACATACACAATTTCAAGCAAACACAATAACTGCATCAAAGGCTCTGATGGACTATAAATTGAGAATATAGCAATTGTATGTTCTTACATTCCTACTTTCCCTTTAAATGGTACTGCTTGTATATAAGTTATGCATTATTACACCAATGTTGAAATTCTTTCCTTGCCCTAGTAGCATAAAAGCCTATCTAGTTTTTTTATGTTTGTTACTTTTTCAGGTTTTTGACAAATGAAGGCCCTTTTTAGTAGGCCAGTATCTAGTCAAAAGTGTAAACTAAAGAAGAAAATAAACTATTCTGATTGTACCATCAATTCTCTTTTTTTCCGGTTTGGCAATGTTGTCTTTTTATTCATTTTTCATAGTAATTTTAAATTTTTCAATTTAAATTACAGTATATTCCCACAGCTAGTTCTGGCAATAGTTGTAGTTGTCATGAAAAATAATTCTGTACCATGCATTGATCATTAACTGCTATTCAGCATTGTAAGGAGTTGTGGTTTTGATACACATTTCAGATAAGTAATCATATTTCAGCAACAACTCAAAGACCAAATTATCTGGAGATGTTCATGACATTATGAGCTAATTTTAGTAAAAAAAAAATCAATTTTGAAATATGTTTCTTTTTTGGTATTTATTTTTTAATATTTTAATCAGTTATCACATAGTAATTATTCATATGGGGATGGCATATTATTTGTTCAATATATAGAGCTGGACAATAGCTTTAAAACAATATGAAGACCATTTCTGTGCAGCTTACATTAAGGTAAATATAGCCAGTCATAATCCCCCCCGAAAAAAGTTAAAATTTTGTTTGCTTAAATCTCCCTCAATATTGATCCAAGACATGCCCAGTTTCAGTTTCATGACTTACTTATGTGACCAAATGTGCATGCCAAATTTTGTTAAAATCCATGACGATGAGGTCCGAAAGTGTGATGATTTGCAATGGAATGACCCAAACGTTCAGCATTTTTTGTTTCGGAGTCGGGAGAAATTGATTAGTTATTTAATGTAGCCTAGTTTAAAATTAAGCTAAGGTATCAACACTTACTGTTTCTTTTGCTGTATGCTTTTCATGAAATATATTATAGGTTTACAGTATAGTTTCAATAGGTTGTGACAGAGTTTAGTTTTCAGCCGAACGTCATCGCCCACTAATTTCTATTTATTAAAGCACGTGTTACTGCTTCCATGTGGTCTATCTAGATGGTCTGAGTATGCGAGTTTAGTCAGTAATTTAGAATTAGTAGCGTAAACCTTATCAATTTCCGTTGCAGAAACCAAGATTAGTGAGCATCACTTAATTACCATGGCAACAAATGCAATGAACCAAACCTATTTGAGAGTTCGAGAGCAGGCTTCGTTGACAGTAATTCTGGTTTGCCGGGCAGGGGGGCTGCAGCTCAGTCATCCTCATTATTTCCAATTTAGCAACTTTTTTTTTTCTTCAAAAAAGTGACGAGCAACAAATCTAACAACTTCTAGGACAAACTTAAAAATCACAGAGTGATCATTTAGCATGTAAATATAGGCATAGTGGTAATCACAGCACAGCCATTGACAGACTACCTCTGTTTTGGCGATGTTGATGGTCAGCCCCAATATGCTATTTGCCTTCACTGCTGCATCAAGGACAGTCTGGAGGTCCTGTGGGGTGTGAGACACAAGAGCACAGTCATCTGCATACTGTAGCTCAAGGACCTTCACCCTGTGGAGCTTGGTGGTTGCTTGCAGCCTCCTCATGCTGAAGAGGTTTCCATCATGTTAAAGAGTACAGGTGCTAGTACACACCCCTGCCGAACCCCTGTTTGCACAGGAAAAGGGGCAGACTTTTGTCCTCCTATTGTCACCCTAGAGGTCATTCCATCATGAAACTGCCGCAGTATGTTGACAAATTTGTTGGGGCATCCAGTCCGGAGCAGGAGCAGGCATACGCACAAGGCTAATGACACATAATGCAGGACAGGTGAGAATAATAACCAAATTAACCAATCAATGAAAACACAGGACAACAAGCAACAGGTGGAAACTGAAACACTTAATACAGAAACATAAACCATACACAGGGATACATTGCAAGGATAATTAAAGCAAAACCAGAACAGAACATAAGCAAGGCAAACCTAGGACAAGAACACTAAAAAAAACAACAACAAACACTCAAACACTGGGGAACAATAATCCAATAAATACAAATAAACAGATGAGGCTGGTTTCTAGCCAGGCTCAAACTCATGACCAGAGCTGCAACATTTAGTGACTTTTTGAGCAGGCTTTAGCCATTTTTCACTGGCAGTTTGATTTGGCGTGCTTATTTCTTCAAGAGACGGTCGATATAGTGGCAGAACTAATCCGCGGAGCTTCTTTGCATTCCCCAGCGAATATCTTTGTTAATGGTATTGTTTTTCATCCACTCCATGATTTATTCAGTATTGTTCCCATGGGATCAATAAAGTGTAATTTGATTTGATTCAAATTTATCTTAAATATTTGAGCACCAATTTTCAGATTTCACACACCAGCTGCACTCACATATTTAGAAACTTAATATATCGCCTTGCATTTTTTCCCTACTGAAAGTTTCTCATATTGGGGTGACCAGATAATCCATGCAATGGAGGACACTTGAGTTACTTCAAGTTTTATAAACTACTGTAAAACTGACTTCTGTGCTTGGCTAAAATATTTCAGTTCTTCTAATACTTTGACTGGTTTGTTTTCTTGAATGAAAGATTCATCCAGCTGTTTCAATATCAACATTAGTTACACATGCATGGTTATAAGAGACTGATCATTCAACACAGCACAAGAACTCAATGCTGAAGTGAAATCCAGGTTCTTTTAATTGAAATGGTAGTTTATAAATCCTGCTCTAGCTTAAAGTGTCCTCCCTGACACAGATTATCTGGTCAACCTGTTACGTAATACAAGAGATGCCAAACATTCTGACAAGCAGCAGCATGCTGGGCAAAATATATTTAGCTTTCAAAAGGGTATTACTTATTTTTGCCGTTGACATGACCTCTGACAATAATTAGGATAGTTCCGCCAAATTGCAGGTGTGTTGTTTATTACAGAAATGTGTATTGGTGATGGCACCTGATGATTTATCACTGTAAATAAATATAATTGTCTAAATATTGTAGGATTCACTAATACCCTTGACTGTCTACATCTAGGGTGTCAGACTCAGCAACTGAAAGCACCATATTTAAAAATCAATTTGTGGGCTGACCAAGGCATATTAATTAGTTAATAAGAGTATGACCCTAACTTTGTAGATATTTGGTTGAAATCTTTACTATATGTAAATGACATCTACAAATGTGAACTCAGTAGTAAACATTATTCCTTGAAAATCTCAAATGTACAACTGAACAGCTACAGTAGGCTACAATAAAAAAAACCTCTCAAAATATAGAACTAACTCAAATGCATCCACTGGGCTGATGAAGTATTATTCACCTGCTTTTATCTGCCAGTCTCCCCTGGATCCTACTTTTAAATGAGAAATAGGGTGAGTTCAGTCTCAGGAAATCGAAACAACCAGATTACAACTGGAATGTTTTACTGAATGTTATGCTAATTCACTGCTGTTGAACTTGCGGGTGGGGGGAGGGGCGGGAAGAGGAAAGGCATAGTGCAGATTGACATAGGATGATCTCTGCTTCCGGGGTAGGGCTGTGATGGTGCACATATTCACCATGTGCCATTCGGTTACATCGTTTTTGGCTTGGAACGCCAAATGAATCAACACATTTCTTGACATGGCTACAACCTAAATTCACAAGCAGCTGATAAACATGGAAACCATTATGCTAATACTGACTGTTATCTGGGTACAGACAGTCATAATCAGCAGTTTGGGAACATTTGTTTGACAAGACCAAGACTGTCTGTCACCTCTGTTATGCCAAGCCTAGGTCAGTCTTTGTTGCTGGAAGCACATCCAACATGCTAATTCATTTGAGACATCATCGTTTGAGTGTGTGTATGATGGAGCAAGGCAGAAAACGCCTCGCAAGTTAGTCTCCCCATGGCATTTTATTACAAATAAAACAATAAAAGTAAAAGATAAAGCATCAATATTGACTAGCAGTGCTAATCAAAGGCACTGTGGAATGGAAATGTTTTAAGCCTGGTTTTGTAGGTGGCAACATTTGATACCTTTCTAACCTCCTTAGGGAGTCCAGTTCAAGTTATGAATAGCAAAAATACACTGCCCAGCCAAAAAAAAAGTTGTCAGTTGAATTTTTCGTTGGACCGCCTTTAGCTTTGATTATGGCGCACATTTGTCATGGCATTGTTTCCACAGGCTTATGCAACATCTCACTCTTTATTTTCATCCAGATTTGCATTCATTTCTCCCTGAGATCCTGTATTGACAAGTCAGTTGAACCCCTCCATAAAGCCTCCTTTATCACATCCCAAAGACCTTCAATGAGGTTAAGGTGTTGACCAAGTCATACGTGAAAATGATTCCTCATGCTCCCTGAACCACTCTTGGACTACTCGAACCCAATGAAACTTGGCATTCTTGTCCTGGAATATGCCCATGCCAACAGGGAAGAAAAAAATCCATTGATGATGGATGGAGGTGTAACCTGGCCATTCAGTAGATTCAGATACTCAGCTGACTTTACTTTATTGCTGCATAATGTTGCTGAGCTGTAATAATCATCCAGTCATTGGTTCTTATGTATATGCTGATGTAAATTCAAATGGTGACGTTTTTTTTTGGCCAGGCAGTGTAGTTGAATGCCATTTGGTCTTGCTCACTTACACCTGAAAACAAATGGAAATGTATATCCCACTGTAATACAACTGTTGCATGGTTTCCTTCTTGGGACCAGAGGGTACCCCTACCTGAAGACCCCTTACCTGAAACACTTCAACCTAGCTTATACAGTAGTACGACCAGACCCAGGGTTACGATGACTATAGGGATACTCAAGGCCCAGTTCCAGTGGTCTCAGAGTCACCCCAATGAGCCATCACTGTGACATGTGTGGTACTGCATAATATTACCAGTCAGGCAAGAGTCCCATCCTGCTGTACCACACATTGAGGCAGAGGATGAACAACCCCTCCACTTTGCAGACCACAGAGATGACTTCTCAGGCATACAACTGCAATGTGCATTTCCATGGTGAATCGTATTTTCAACAATCTGCTGACGATTACTTCTTCTTGTTCCAGAAGATCATGCATGCTTCAGTTAACATTAACAGAGTCAAACTTGAGTAAACTCAATCCCTGAAGATGTAATCAGCATTTCTCAACCAATAATTATATTTCTGTTGTTTCAGACTCATTCATGTTGGTATTAAGTTTTAAACCCTAACCTGCTCTCTGGAATACCCCCTAAGTCTTTTTGAATGCATAAATAAGCAGCAATAAAACAGATTGGGCTGTCCCTCCTAAAAACATACAGTCAGTGTAGAATATCAATGGATTTCTGTTGCAGTGAACTCTTCTCTCATCAAAATTGTACAGAAATCTACATTCAACAATCTCAATAAGCAGAAATGCACGATATATCAGTTAGCATATCAGTATCGACTGATACTGGTATTGATCTGATGAGTAAGTATTGCCCATATTTAAACTTTATCAATAAAAATTAGCCACACCAGAGCTAAAGACATAACAACTAAAGTAAAGGATATGATTACGTTGCACAATCAGTCATTTTCCTATGAGAAGATCCACAATGGTTCACAAAATAATAGTTTTAAAAGTGACTCTTCAAATGTCACATTCATTTCAATATAAAAACATGAGATTTTTGTAACAATTATACAATACATGCTATGGATGTTAACATGTTTATGTGCAGTTCATATTAAAATGTTAAGCTTTATTGTTTCAAACTGCATCTACACTATGTATCTGAATATTTGAATTCCATTTTAATTCTACTTCCTTAAATTCTAATTTGGATTGCATCCTACTTTGAACCACAATTCAAATTCAGGAATTGAATTGGAATTTTAGGGCCATTCTCAATTCAGTTCTGAATGGTGCACAGCCCTGCTGCAAAGAGCCGCAGTTTAAGTCCCTTGCGAAAATACCAGATGATGGTGAAATGTCCATGGGACCATCTGCTAATGAGTTTGTTTAGAGAAAATCTGGCATCCTAAAGCTAAAACAAAACCAGTTTTCTCCACATAACTTTTTAAAAGACATGATTCATATTTTCTGTTTAGTAGTGACCGAAGAGTATGGAGGTGGACGTATACTGCATAAGCCAACGTACCAAAGCCAGGCCGAATTACTTATTATCTATGGATTTCGTTTTAGTTTTTTATTATGCATAAAATATTTATATTAATTCCCACAGGGCTGTTGTGTCCTTTGGCTCCAAAAACAGAAACATTGGAAATGAAGCAAAAAATCAGGTAATGATAAATCTATGCAGAAACTGCATATTCATCTTGAGTATTATTTTAACTGGGAAATTGTATAATTTATGCACGGTTTTATTGTACTGTAGAACTGGTGGAATTAGATCCAATTGATAATGAAAGTAATTCATCAAATGGAGTTCAACTTTTTTTTGTATTTACAGAGAAACAATGACTAGTCTTTTCCTGATAACTTTTAATAGCCCCTCCAAATGTATAATTAGCAGGATATGGTATGGTAATTTCTTAAAGATTTTTTATTTTTTTTAAGCTGATTACGAATTCCAAGAACACTGTGTTCAACTTCAAGAGATTTCATGGCCGGTCTTTTGATGACATCATTGTGCAGAGTGAGAGGGCTAATGTGCCCTATGACTTGGTCCCAGTAAATGATGGCAGAGTTGGAGCCAAGGTGAGCATTTTTACTGGAGAGGCCTGCACATCCAAGCACTGCAGCAGCATGATTGACTTCGGTTTGATTTCACTCTACTTTTGATTTGCAAATGTACAAGGAGATGCCCCATGACTTTATGTGGTGTTAACTGGATTTACAGTATGGACAGAAGAAACATTTGCATGTATGAATTACATAGGCCCTCCCTTCTAAATGGCCTTGCATTAAGATCCATAAAACTAGATGCTGCGTAAAATCATATCCAATAAGTATTTCCTAGCCTTGGGATTATATTGCGTATGTTGAAGTATAATTTTGATACTGGTTGGTTATGTCTAAACGTCATGTTAGCCTACATTATTTTTTCCTGGGGAAACTTAGAGATGTGGGAAGTGGCAGTATGGCTTTCTATATTTTGAATGTCTTGTTTTTGTTTTAGGTCATGTATCTGGACAAGGAACACCAGTTCAGTATAGAGCAGCTTACTGCTATGCTCCTGACAAAGCTGAAAGATACAGCTGAGGCTAATATACAGAAGAAAGTGGTAGACTGTGTCATATCTGTGAGTGTTCTGGAATCTTCTATGGAACAAATGCATGACAGATGCAGTCATTACACTTCACTTGCTCATTCAGCTATTAGAATGGAAATGGATCAGTGAATACAATTAAATTCCATTTCCAAAGATATTTTTAAATTATGTCCAAATTATTATTTTAATATCCATGGAAACAATGACTAAATCTGAATTACAAATTTCTGGATGCATTACGAATATCTTTTTTTTTAACATTCAAATTATTTGTGATGCAAAGGTTCCTACCTTCTTCACTGATGCAGAGAGGAGACGTGTGCTGGATGCTGTTCAGATTGCTGGATTAAATTGCCTGAGGCTTATGAATGATACCACAGCAGGTATTATACTCAGAAGTTTTGCTTGTGTGATTGTAACAATAGTGACTTTGAAGTCACACATTTTTCCTCTTCTCCTTTCCCTGATCAGTTGCGTTAAGTTATGGAATATACAAGGAGGACCTTCCATCCCCAGATGAAAAACCAAAAATTGTGATTCTTGTCGATATGGGCCACTCAGCCTTTCAAGTGTCTGCCTGTGCATTTAAAAAAGGAAAGCTAAAGGTAAACAATGGATAAAGTGAAGGATTTCGAATGAAACAGCTACTAAATCTGTCTTTGTCCTTGTCAGGTTCTAGCAACAGCATTCGATACTCATTTTGGAGGTAGGGACTTTGATCAGAGGCTGGTGGAGTACTTCTGCACAGAGTTTAATGCTAAGTACAAACTGGATGTGAAGTCACGGGTTCGAGCTCTACTACGTCTCCAGCAGGAATGTGAGAAGCTGAAGAAGCTGATGAGTAGCAGCTCTATGGACATTCCCCTTAATATTGAGTGTTTAATTGATGAGAAAGATGTCTCAGGAAAGATGAACCGGTATGAGCAACTCCATATTCTCTAGCTAAGGAACATATGGTGAAGATGTACTGTACTAAGACATAAGCTTTACATGCACATAATTAAAATGATCACACACAAATATCATGGCGTGGAAAAAAATACATAAATACTAAAAATATATAAATTCCTACCATGGATTGGCTTCGATAATTGGACTTGGACGTAGTATATAAAACCAAAGAGTGCTAACTGACTACATTTGCTAATGTTGAATAGTTGAATAGAATGGTTGAACAGAATGTTGAATAGAAAATCCATATCGTTCCTAGCAGCAGTACTACAGAAGATTACCATTATGAAAACATTACACATATTCACGCTCACACACCTTCTCCAGTTAGTTTTCTTGAACCATTTTAGTACATATCAAATTATTTGTGTCAAAAGATGTCTCACAACCTTTTTGGGTCAGCATGACAAGCATTTTTGTCTGCATTCCCATAGAAGCCATTTCGAGGAGTTGTGCGCGGACTTGATCGAGCGTGTCACAGTTCCTCTGGTGACAGTGATGGAGCAGGCTGAGTTGCAAGTCCAGAACGTGAGCGCTGTAGAGATTGTGGGGGGAGGCACCCGCATCCCTGCTGTCCGCGCAAAGATCGCCAAGTTCTTTGGGAAGGACGTAAGCTCTACGTTAAACGCAGATGAGGCAGTGGCTAGGGGCTGCGCTCTGCAAGTAAGCTCTACTGCAGTCACAATGTATGTTATTAAAAAAATCAAATCTATAATATAAGGACACTGATCACATGTTGGCGATTCTGTGTCTTTCTACTCCATCCAGTGTGCCATGCTTTCACCTGCATTTAAAGTCCGTGAGTTTTCCATCACAGACGTCACCCCATTCCCAATATCCCTCTCCTGGTCTACTGAGGGAGATGAGTTAAAAGGGTAAGATCAAAAGTTGCAGTTCTGGCTAACCTAAATACGTGGTTGATTGTTTAATGTTACTTGCCAAGCTGCACATTTTTAACTGTAATGTCTTCGGTCCCCATCTAGATGTCATGAAGTCTTTGGGAAAAATCATGCGATTCCATTCTCAAAAATGATCACATTCTATAGGAAAAACCCTTTTGTTCTTGAAGTGTCTTATTCAGACCCATCATCACTACCATACCCTGAGTCAAAGATTGGTAAGTATCACACACAGCTTCTGTTTTTAGCTGTAGTCAGAATATTTTCTCAGGAAATGTATACTCTGTTCATTAGCTCTAAATGGGATTCCCCTCCTACTCAGGTGAATTTGCAGTTCTAAACGTATCTACCCAGGATGATGGAGAGCTATCAAAAGTGAAGGTGAAGGTGCAAATTAATGCCAATGGGATTGTTAGTGTGTCCTCAGCTGCCCTAGTGCAGAAAGTGAAAGAGGAAGACTACAAGGCTTGCAGGGCAGAAAGCCTGGAGGAAGAGGCCATCACGCAGCAAGCAATTGATGAACTTGATGCTCAGGTACCAGGAGACTCATAGAGGAATAAACCTGTCCAGTCTGTCTGCTACTTTCCAATATATTCTCATTAGATGCAACACATACAAGCTGTCTTACAGTACTGAATCCCCCTTAAAATGATCACATTTGCCTGAATTACAAATGACACATATTCTTCCTTTTAATTTAATTTTTTAATTTAATGGTCATTGTCAACAGCACACAGTGTGCAACAACGAAATGTGACCTCTGCATTTGACCCATATGTGACTTTCGTGACATAGCAGGGGGCAGCTAATTCAGCGCCCGGGGAGCAGTGCTTGGGGATGGTACCTTGCTCAGGGTACCTCAGTGGTGACTTGCTGGTGGGGGACTCGAACCTGCAATCTTTCAATTACAAGTGCGCTACCCTAACCATCAAGCCACCACTGCCCTGTATGTATGAAAGAGGAAAGACAGAGATGCAAAACATTGCCTTACCAAGGACACAATTCACAATTCAGGCAAATATATTCATGTAAGGGGGCTTCAATACTTTTGCAATGCACTGTAATGCACAAGCCACTTTTCAAATAAATCCAGTTTGTTTCTAGAAAGTAAGTAAGCACTATACCTGTAAATACGTTTTGGAGAATGTTAGACAACATGTTACATTTGATAATGACTAACGGGGCAAAACAGCAGCCTAGGATCTGAACTAGAGGAACTGTGCAACCTTTGTATGGTATATTGCTTTTTGTGGTATATTTCTTGTATTAGAAAAAAATAGATGAAAACAGGGCCATTAAAGAAAAGGGGGCTGATTGTAAAGTCCTCTTGCCCTGGAACTGTGCTTCCAGGACAAGACACAGGAGAAAGGTGACTCCCAGTTGTCTGATGATATAGAAAAACAGCTGGAGCAAGAGTCTCCCTCTGTGGAGAAAGGTGACAGTCCTCAAAGTGTAAGTGAACGAGTTGGCCGTGAATATTTAAAGAGGAACATTTTTGGGGGTTGCTGAAAGATCACAGAAACTTGCTTAATATATACATATTAGTGATACATAATATCTGTTAGTCTAAGTGAAACCATATCTTAAGTCTTGACTTGGGTACGCCGTGCATCTTTGTCTTGGCAACCAGCCTCACTTGACTTTGTGATAGCTATCTTCGTGACTGTGGAATCTCATGTTTCTTGCAGTAACTTTTAAACGTTTGAGTGCCGTTAATTTTGCATTTAAGTTTTCAAAACATAGTGCTCCCAGTGTGTGCAGTAGTAACTTTGTATACACAGCGGCATAATTTAGATGGTTTGTATAGTATATAAAAAGATCTAGATAGGAAATGACAAAGCAATTTGAAATGCAAAGTACAGTACTGTTTGTTTAGAAAATGGAAATAAATAGATGTATGTCATCATTCAGGTTAGCAGACTGCTATGAGTAGAGGTTAAGGGTGCCCAAGTATTATTTGTGAATTGTCACATTATCACACCTGCCACCCCTAACTCTCACGGGTTACTCTGTACTGCTATATTGCTATACTAAACCCCTCCGATTACTCCTGATTATTAAGTGACTGCAATTATTTCTTGTTTTCGCTGCCCCAGCAGTCTAGCTAATGCCCCTTGTTTTTGTCCTCCTGAGCAAAATATTAAGGCAGGCAATCTGTTTTCCCTTCTGAGCAGCTTAATGGAGAGTGGAAAGCTCACCAGCCCCCCGACGCCAAAAAGCCGAAGATGAAAACCATGCATGTTGGTCTGCCTGTCAAAGCGAAACTGATGCAACAGCTGCGAAAGGAATATTTGAACACTTACGCACAGATGGAGGTATTGTTACTATGTTTCGGTATAAAAGAAAATAAATACTGTCTGAGCTGAGGGGTGGGTGTGTCATGGACCCTAATATAGTCAGTCAGCTCCTGTGATCTTTTGGATGAGAGCAACAAGGGAGAATGCCTTATATATAAAAGTACTGTGCAAAAGTCTAAGGCAGTCAAAGAATATGTTTATAGCTATTTGATGATGTGGTCCTGTTGGCTTCATCGAGCTGTGACCACCAGCATACACTGGGCTGATGGATGAGGATCAGCATCTCTAAGTCTGACGCCATGGTTCTCCACCAGAAAAGGGTGGATTGCCCTGTCTTGGTTGGGGATGAGTTACTGCTTCAAGCAGAGGTGTTCAGGCATCTTGGGGTCTTTTGTGAGGGAAGAATAGATCAGAAGATTGACAGGTAGATTGGTTCAATGTCAGCAATTATGCAGACATAGCCTGCTTTGGTTTGAGAGAGTTGAGTTGGAAGGCAAAGCTATCAATTTACCAGTCAGTCTATGTTTGTACCTTCACCTACAGTATCATCATACGTTCTATGTAGCAACTGAAAGAATGAGATAAAAGTGGTGGGAATGAGATAAAAGTGGTGGAAATTAGTTTCCTTCGTAGGGTATCTGGGCTGCTCAGGCTTAGAGACAGGGTGAGGAGCTCAGGCATTCGGAGGAGCTCAAAGCGGAGCCGCTGCTCTTCTGCATCGAAAAGAGCCAGTTGAAATGATTCAGGGATCTATGTAGGATACCTCCTGGACACCTCCCTGGGGAGGTGCTTCGGGCATGTCCAACCAGGAGGGGAACCCAGGGCAGATGTAGGACACAATGGAGTTATATTTCTTGGCTGACCTGTGAACGCCTTGGTATTCCCCCAGTGGATGGGGAGGAAGGTCTGCACATCTCTACTCAAACTGCTGCCCCTGCAACCCGGACCCAGATAAGCTGCAGATAATGGATGGATAAACATTGAGATATTTAGCAGATGCTTTTATCCAAAGCAACATACAATTGAGGAAACTTTTCTGAGGTCATAGCACAGGGTCAACCAGAGTCCTTGGAGTAATTGGTGTTATAGGCCTTGCTCAAACGTGCAGAGGTGTTACAATTAATCTGCTGGCCGTGGCATTTGAACCCGCAACCTCTCAGACATGGACACAGATCCGTAACTAACCAAAAGTGTTTGCAAACTATGACAGTGAATATCAATGTTCTGTCCGCCCCCCTCAGGGTGAAATGATACTACAAGATCAACATGAGAAGGAGAGGAACAATGCTAAAAATGCAGTAGAAGAACACGTATACTACTACAGGCACAAGCTGGAGGGACCTTTCCGGAAGTTTCTCAGTGCAGTGGTAACATACCTCCTTCTTAAGATACCACAATGGGGTACTGGCCCATAAAAAGATGACATCATAAATGCAAAAATAAACTATTTTCTTAGTAGGCATTAAAATATTTCTATTTATAAGTATCAATATATACAATGGTTGTGATTATGTGTTATGAACTGGCTCACTGTGCTCCGGTGTTTGCTGTGTTTCTGCAGGGAATGGCATTACAGAAATATAATTCTTTAAGTGGATTTTAATCTGAATAGGAATCATTCATCAGATTTTAAAGCAGAATTTCTTCCTATGTTGTTTGTAAATGGCAATAAATTAATGGTTTTTAAATGCACTTACATTTGATAATGCACAATGCACAACCGTTGCATTATTCTCCCTAATACTCTTGGTATATCTCTAATAGGACATAAACAGTTTGCTTTTTTTTTTACCTTGAATTGCATAGTATGGTGCCATTTAATTTATTTCTGTGTCTTTGGGACCTGAAGATGAATGTATGGCACTAATGGCAGCTGTTTTTCAGGATCAAGACAAATTTTGTCAGCTGCTGACTCTGACAGAGGACTGGCTATACGATGAAGGAGAGGATCAGGACAAACAGGTGTACATGGACAAGCTGGCAGAAATACAAGTAAGCCTTCCATTATTCATTAGCATAGACACACCCATTAACCTTCAATAATGGAAATGCTGCCTAGCGCTTGATCCTTATTTCGGCTGCTGGATAATGAGACTGCAGTTAAAGCTGAGCAATGTAATATTACACATTGATTCTGCTTGACACCAGCATATATTATTTGACTGGTTCAGTGGTCTCTGTATTAGGCATGCTCTGGCTGTTTGCCACTTCTGAACTCCTTCAGCAGCAGTGAGCGCCTAGTTCAGTCTGTTGGTGCCGACAGTCAGCCAGCACTGCTTCACATACATGGGTTTAGCCCTGTGGTTAAAAGCCCAATTGTTTGCTCTGCAGAAACTAGGCACGCCTGTTCAGGAAAGATACGAGGAAGCAGAGCAGAGGCCTAAGCTGTTTGAAGAGCTCACGTCCAAAACCCAGTCTTATGTGAAGATTATAGAGGACTACAGGAATGGGGTAAATATATTTGGTTTTCCTTATCTATCCTATTTTTTTTTCCTGTCTGTATTAAATATTTTTAACTCACTCATTTCGCACCATAAATGACATTAAAGAAGACGCTTCTGCCATCTCATTAGCATTTGATATGGAGGTCATGTTTAATTGAAGGTTTCTATATTAATCCCACAGTAGGCATTATACAGCTATCAAAGCCATTACTGTGGGTTTCCAGAACTGTGCAAACTTCGGCTTTCTTACAATAGATTGTGATTGGCTAATTAGCTATTTGGGATTATTATTATTATTATTATTATTATTATTATTATTATTATTATTATTCTCATACCTATAGGACTTTCATGAAACTCATTTCCAAATTCACTTATATCCTCTGGTAAACGCATAGTCGCAAATACAAAAAGTAGTATTGGGCATATATTTACAAGAGTTTATACAATCAGCTAATGCTAAAATACCAGGTGGGCTGCAGACTATTGGGCCAGAGTGAGAGCCTCTACATCTCAGATGATTTGAATATGCAGAGTTAAGTTTTTTCCATCTAAACGTCACTTAACAGAAATTCAGGTTAGTACTTTTAATATGTTTTCACTAGTCCTGACGATTCCATTTCATGTGTGGTTGACTAGGATGATAACTACACCCACATTGATACACAAGACATGGAAAAAGTGAGCAAGTGTGTGAAAGAAACGCAGGAGTGGCTGGCCAACATGAAAAACACACAGGACAAACTCAGCTATGACCAGGACCCTGTGGTGCGTAGCTCTGAGATCCATGCAAAGCTTCAGGTGAGGACAGGCACCAACGGTGCAATTACTGGAATTGGTGACAAAATTAGGATTGTATTACAAAGCAGAAAGACCCAACTGTCTTAATGTTATGGTGATTTCTCCAACCAGGAGCTAGAGAGCGCGTGTGAGCCAGTGGTGACCAAGCCAAAGCCCAGGGTGGAATCTCCAGTGGATGAGAGTAAGCAGATGAAACCAGAGGAGGATTCTCCAGCACAGACCACATGGGAAAATGGGACATTCAGCACGGAGGTGGAGGATGTGACATTGAAACAGGAGGGACTGCAGAAAATAGAGAAGCCTAACCTCAGTATGGAATTAGACTGAACCTTCAGGTGTCATGTCACATTACATCATATAAAGCAAAGAGAAATGCCAATTTGTGTCTGTGCTGTATGGCAAGTTATTTCAGAAAATTGAGTTTCTTTCCCAAAACATTTGACATGTCACTACAAAGTAATAAAGCACTTTTTTGTTCATTCTGAGTTTATGGAAATTTCCCTTTCTGTTACTAGTTAGCCTTGTGATATTCCTTTTTTGTGTGTCGGAATCATATTTGTGTTTCCAGTCGTGTTCTGAAAAATAATGCTGAATTATAGTCTCTCCTATATCTCTTAGGAAAAAAAAACACCACAGTGATGTTGTACATGGCTTGTTGTACTGGAATAAAGTATTTATTACACTCAAAGAAGAAAGAGATTTACTTTACAATCTTCCCATTAGGGCTTCACCCGCTTTTCAGTTTCACTGTTGAACTGATGCTGATTCACGAAATAAATAGGAATAAATCTGCATAGAATTTAAAAACCAGGCAGCTTCTAAGGTCAATGAATCAATGTCAACTGCCTGTACTTAGATTAAGAAATCAAGATTCACAAGCTGAAATCTCCATAAAGTTGGATGCTAAAGGTTTGATTCCAGCATGAAGATCAGGACTCGGCGAGATGGTTGAAGTGTCAACAATGTCAAAATACTTCAGAGAGTGGTAAACTTTGTCCCCCCCGTGGTTGAGTAGCTTGTTCGTGTGCTTGAATATTTCATGGCGGAGCCTAAAATGTAAACAAGAGTGAGCACAATTGGCTGACTGGAACTATTTGGCGATTCATGATGAGAAGATGATTTCTTTAACTCATTTATAGGATGATGTGGAATTTAGACTCACCGCTTCCCAGGCTCGGTCGGGTAACAGGCATTGTTGACAGCATTCTCAATGTCACTGTCGGAGATGCTGAGCGATGGCAATGGAGGCTTGCTGCGGGAGTCAGGCTGAAATTGCATTTTGAGTGGGGAAGTTACGCTCAGCATTACAAGAGACAGGCAAAACTGAAACAGATTAAAAGATAATGAAGGAAAAAAGATGAGAATGCAGGTACAGAACGAGGCACCAACATTTCTGTCATCTGCTTTGTTGGCATCCTTTTCAGTGTCCAGGCTGTTTTCCACTGAGACTTGGTGCCCACTCTTCAATGGCAGGGAAGCCGGCATACTCAAGGGGTCAATGAGGACCTCATGCGGGGCCGTGGGATGCTGCCAGGAGGATGGAGTGTGGATGCTCCAGCGATCAGCCTGCCCAAATGTCCCTATGGGAGATTGAATCTTACCCAGAAAATCTATTATTTCACAATTTGGAGTTTCCAACTCATGTACAAAAAAAGAGGACATCCAATTAGGGTAAGTGGGTTTATGGGTAATAAAATGAGCAAATAAATTCCAGAGTTCTTGGGGTACTAGACAGTAAGAATTCTCATTAAAATGATGAATGGTGGCATAAATACAATTTCATAAAAGCTCCTTGTTTCACATTTGCATAAGCGTATTACACAAATAGTTTAAGTATAGCATGTAAATTAGAAAATAATTACAGTTCAATCATTGTTTGTTACTCACAAGAGAGATGAAGCAGGCAATTATTGGAATGGCTTGATGGTATTAGTTTGTATGTGAGGTTGTTTATTAATATTTTTTCTATGCCAAATATTATTCTTATTATTTTGGGTTTCCAAATAATAACTTCACTTAGGAAAGACTGTACTTCACTTAGGCAACAATAATAACTTCACTTAGGAAAGACTGTACTGTATAAATGATTCATGGTGACCTAAGATTTGACCTAAGATAATAAGATAATAGTATTTAAAATCTATCATGTATTGTATCCCACAGTCATTTATAATTGTATAATGTTTGTCCATGGACTGTCATCTTTTAGCCAATATTTATGATTTTTCCTAACTTGCATTAGATATTTGCCGCCTGAAGTGAACTGAAACTGCACAGGAAGCAGAATAAATGTTTGAGAAAAAAAAATAACTAGTTACCATGACAGCTTCAGCTAATCCCCCATGATGAGAAATTTCAAATTGTCCACTGACTTTTCAGGCCTAGTCTTTTGGAGATCTTACCTGCCACACACTGCCTGACATCTCAATATTGCGTAATTCTCCATGGGTGCGAGGAATAAGCATGTGTGAAACAGCTTCATTTTGTAATTGTCATCCACAATATTAAGCCATGGCTGAAAAGATCCCCATTAGAGGTAGTGTTTTATAGCCCTCATTGCATTGGTGAAGAAATTTCTATATGCTGAATCGATGCCTATTACGTCACTGTAACTCATCCTTTGCAGCATGCGCAGAAACAGGTAAATTAACTACTTCACAACATTGTGATCTGTTCTTAATGATATATGTCCCTGGAATCTAAATGAATCATCATTAAAATTATTGATAAACACACGTCCAATGGGGGGGATAAATCTTCTTGTGTATGGGTATAAATGGGTTTGCACCTTTTTACTTAGGAATACAGGACATAATTTATGAAAGGTGCAGGAACCCTATTATTTTCTGTTTAACCCTTTCATTTTCAGGCTAATCAAGGCCAGCACAGCCCAGCTCAGTGCGTACCTATGAATTCCCCGTGTATGCTCCAGAGGCGCACGGTGCAATCCACGGAGGATGTAAGCAGCACTTCCTCAGCGGTGATCACCTGCAAGCTTCACGGGAGACAGAGAGAGTGCTGACCGGGCCCCCGCAAACAGCATCTGCCCCACTATTAGGAAATCATGCAAAAGAAGGGGCTAGACTTCTCATCAGGATCCCAGAGAGTATCCCACAGCTCACTAAGGGGTCAGACACCAAACACCCAAAGCGCATTACTGTACCACCTCTATAAAATTGCCATTATAATGATTACAACAAAGATTTTTGAGGGTTTTGGAAGAAAACACCAGGAATTGTTTCTGGCAAGCCTAGAAAGGCAGCCTACCCGTGAACAAAATCGGATATTTACCCCGTGATGCTGCCAACATGTCCACGCCAATAGTTGACAGCTAAATGGGAAAGACAGACATATTTTGTTACAGCACATCATGGGGCCTTTACACAATGATCAATTATCTTCTGCAACCAGGGGGCAAGTTCAAGGTCGGTAGGGAAAAGACTTTCTTACCCTTTGGTGCCGTCTGCTGCTGATCTGGCACAAGTGCATATGCATCAATCTCAAAAACAGAGATGTAGCCAACCTCATCAGCAACATACAGCCAGTTCTCCTGCTTGGAAAGAGCCATTTTGGTAATCTGGCGTTTCAGCCTGGACTGAAAAAAAAAACCCAAATTGCTATGAGCAGTCATCTGTCGAGACTTTTCTGTGAAGGAGCTAACCACTGAGGAATCTCCTTCCCATTACGCACTCAGAAGTTTAGTGCCCTGAGGGTCAGTAACGTACCGCTTCAAAGCTTGCCAAGAGCTGCCCTCCGTTCAGAACATTCCAGAAATGGATGTAGCCTTTTGTTTGTTGCAAATGGAACAAAACTGGATTAGTTTTTGCAAACTTTTCTTGTGTGATGAATAAGTAGAAATGAGTCCTGTCACACGTGAATGTGCCGTGTTGGCTGCAAATATGGTTGCTATGACATCACTAACCTCTGGCTCCTGATGATACCATGCAGGCAGCAGCCATGTGACCTGTGTTCAGCAGCTGGGTCCTCATGAAAAGGATGCTCAAAACGCTGATGTCAACATCTAACGTTATGGAGGAAGACAACAATATCGAGCAAACAATATATTGTTTTGTTAGGGAAAAAAGGAGAATATTGTGATGCAATAGGGTCCAGGAAAAGTGTCTAGAAGATGGAAGAATGAATAGATGAACTGAAAAAGTGAAATTGTATATTGTGCAAAGTATATCCCCAAATGATTAAAGCTTCTAGTAGATTTTCTCCTCCATCCATCCATCCATCCATCCATGCAATTTCTGTACTTATCCTATTCAAGGCCACAGAGGGTCCAGAACCTATCCCAGAATTTACGGGTGCAAGGCAGGGAACAACCCATGATGGGGAGGGGGGTTCTGTTCCATTATTTTAAAAATATTAAACAGTTTTTTAAAACAAAATATCATATACTGTGCATTGGTGAGAGATTCATTTTCCTCAAACTATTTTTTGCTGTGAGACAAGCAGCACATTTTTGTCTTCCTGCATTGGACTTTCAGAGCTCACTCACATGGGAAGATTGAGTGGGATTTAAAATGTTAAGCTGCTTTCTCTTGGTTTACGATGCAGCCAAAAGATATTAAGAACTTGTGGATTTACTGAGCCCATGAAAACAGCCTGCTCAATGCACATCACATTAATAATATTCATACTGCTGCAAAGACAATAAAATCAAGCACCGGTGGTCAGCCCCAGTCATTTCTCGCTAAATAATTGACAGGTTAATCCATTTTATAATGACAGGTACCATGAAATTCAGCGATGTTTAATTTAAAAGCTGATTTACATGCCTTTCACTTAAACCTATAATCTCTACTGTGAACACACACACACACACACACATTATAAAAGAAAAAAGGCTCTTTCTACTGACATGAAGGTGCATTGTACACACAGCCTGGAGGGGAAGGTGTGAGGATGTGGCACTGCAGGTGTCCAGAGACCATGTTCCACACGAGGACCTCGCCATCATGGCTGCCAGTGGCCAGCAGTGTGGGGGGACACAGCGCCATGCACAGGATGTCGTCTTTGTGGCCGCTCCTCTGAGGATACCGAAAACGAGGAAAGGTGTGAGACCAAGGTGCCAAACACCTGCATGAGACTGGTTTTCAGTATGAAACAGAATCAAGTCCTTTGTCCACATTAGCAGTACAAATGAAATGTGCAGCACCACCTCTCTGCCTAATTTTAATGCCATTTTGGGCTCCTTCCTTGGGAATTCCCTAGGGATGTGTTGACATTCTCACCAGGTCATCCGGCCATGGAGGCAGGGGTTTCTGGATGTGGAAGATGTCCTCCGGAGAATCCTTCCCAGTATAGCCGACATTTGTTGAGAAGAAAAGAGTGACTTCATAGGAATGGAATTAATTATTAATTCATGCGTTTGTCATTTAAACATTTAATGCTAAATTTCTTTATCTACCAATGAATAAGGAGAATACTGGTGCAGATTATTCACTTGACACACTTATCTATTATTGCTGAAATATAATAAAGTCAGTAATTGTGCACTGCCTATTCTATAGCGCTGATATTTTCCCTGTGCATTGTCATTAATCCATCCTTTTTATATACTGAATAGGAGGAAAGCTGTGATTTCCAGTGAATTGTCAAAAATTTATTGGATGAAATTTAAACCAAGAAAAGTGCCCTCATGTGGAGAGTTAATGCAGAGCCCAGCGTCCTGGATGACAGGCAAGCCAGTACAGACAGCTTGGAACGAGGGTCCTCCCTGCTTATTGAGCGAGGGTGACCAGGAAATGAAGAAACTCTCCCTGCAATATGAGTCATGACAGTTAAATATTATTATTATTATTAATGACCATGGAATGAAATGCGGCTTTTCTCCACACAATAACACATTAATATTATTGCAAGACTTGCATGTAGTAAGTCGTTTGTATTTCACTTCACATTAAAAATACACTGCTCAAAAAAATTAAAGGAACACTTTGAAAACACATCAGATCTCAACTGGGAAAAAAACATGCTGGATTTCTATTCTGATATGGACGGCGTAATGTGTTAGGAATGAAAGGATGCCACATTGTTTGATGGGAATGAAAATGATAAACCATACAGAGGGCTTAATTCAAAGACGCCCCAGAAAATCAAAGTGAAATAATGATGCGACAGGCTAGTCCATTTTGCTAAAATTTCATTGCAGCAACTTAAAATCGTACTCAGTAGTTTGTATGGCCCCCACATGCTTGTATGCATGCTTGACAACGTCGGGGCATCCTCCTAATGAGACGACGGATGGTGTCCTGGTGGATCTCCTCCCAGACCTGGACCAGGGCATCACTGAGCTCCTGGTGAGTCTGAGATTCAACCTGGAGGCATCGGATGGACCGAAACATAATGTCTCAGAGGTGTTCTATTGGATTTAGGTCAGGGGAGCATGGGGGCCAGTCAATGGTATCAATTCCTTCATCCTCCAGGAACTGCCTGCATACTATCGCCACATGAGGCTGGGCATTGTCGTGCACCAGGAGGAACCCAGGACCCACTGCACCAGCGTAGGGTCTGACAATGGGCCCAAGGATTTCATCCCGATACCTAACGGCAGTCAAGGTGTCGTTGTCTAGCCTGTAGAGGTCTGTGTGTCCCTCAATGGATATGCCTCCCTAGATCATCACTGACCCACCACCAAACCAGTTTTGCTGACCAATGTTACAGGCAGCATAACGTTCTCCATGGTTTCTCCAGACCCTTTCACATTTGTCACATGTGCTCAGGGTGAACCTGCTCTCACCTGTGAAAAGCACAGGGTGCCAGTGGTGGACCTGCCAATACTGGTATTCTGTGGCAAATGCCAATCCAGCTCCACGGTGCCGGGCAGTGTGCACAGGGCCCACTAGAGGACGTCGGGCCCTCAGACCACCCTCATGAAATCTGTTTCTGATTGTTTGGTCAGAGACATTCACACCAGAGGCCTGTTGGAGGTTATTTTGTAGAGCTCTGGCAGTGCTCATCCTGTTCCTCCTTGCACAAAAGGAGCAGATACTGGTTCTGCTGATGGGTTAAGGACCTTCTACGGCCCTGTCCAGCTCTCCTAGAGTAACTGCCTGTCTCCTGGAATCTCCTCCATGCCTTTGAGACTGTGCTGGGAGACACAGCAAACCTTCTGGCAATTGGCATGTATTGATGCACCATCCTGGAGGAGCTGGACTGTGCTGTGCAACCTCTGTAGGGTGCAGGTATCACCTCATGCTATCAGTAGTGACACAGACCGTAGCCAAATGCAAAACTAGTGGAAAAAAACAGTCAGAAAAGATGAAGAGGGGAAAATGTCAATGGTCTCCACCTGTTAAACCATTCCTGTTTTGGGGGTCACCTCATTGTTGCCCCTCTTAATTTCATTAACACCAAAGCAGCTGAAATTGATTAACAACCCCCTCTGCTACTTAAGTGACCAGATCAATATCCGAGAAGTTTAATTGACTTGATGCTATACTCTGATGAAGAAGTGTTCCTTTAATTTTTTTGAGCAGTGTATATTGCATTGGGTTTAATTCTCTCCCATGTGAGCAAGATTATTAAAAAAAAATCTGACCTCTTACAAGGGATATCAGCCAAAAATGACAAGGACATAAAAGGTATTGAAACCTGGGAAGCGTCCAAGGGACTGGCCGTCACCACATTTCCTTCCAGTAGTAGAGGGTGAATTATTTGAATAGGGGGCTGAGATTATTTTCATTACTACTGTATTTCCATTGTCTTTTATTTATGTCATCCATATAAGTCATCCTCTCCAGAGACACTCCCTAACAAGATTTTGAATACTCCACTGATTTTCTATTAGCATAAGCGGGGTGGAATGTTCAGGTTCAGAAAGTACAAATCCAGACCATGATTCTGTTTCAGCAAACCAGTTAAGTATATAAAGTCACATTCAGTACTCAGCAGGTAGGTTGAAACGTAATTTTGGTCTGGACTTTCTGGACTTGAAATTTCCACCTCGTTAACAATGGTACAAAAATGGAAAAGTACCATTGGGAAAGAAAAGGTACGAAAGGAATTCTTGGAACATTAGCTTGGACAGGTTTCTTGTGTCACTGTTCTCATAAAACACCGGCAATGAAGAAAAGAAGCCTAACATCTGAGGGACCTTCATCGATTTCAGCAGCCCACAGAAATACACTCACGGGGTAAACATGGATCCTCCTGTCCCAGCCCACAGACATCACATACCTGCCAAGAGGAGAGAAAGATACAGTCATCAGGACGAAGGTCAGCCGCCTGCCTCACATGCACAGTCCACAAATGTCACATTCAGCGCTCGCCACTTACGACTTCCTGTTTACTGTGAGGTAGGCGCAGTCACAGACTTTGTGACTTTCTCCATCTACAGGGGAGAAAATGATTAGTTACAGACAGACAGACAGACAGACAGACAGACAGACAGACAGATAGATAGATAGATAGATAGATGCAAGAATGCATGCATGCATGCATGCATACATACATGCATAGACTTTAACAGGTTCAGTAATTTCTATCATTGTTGATCTGTCTTCAACATTATCTAAATTTTTACTGAATTTAATTTGCCCCATTAACACTTTTAAATAATGCCCTAAAACCCTTTTATTTTGTTAAATAGCATGCAGTTTAATCAATTTTATGTTTTTATGTTTTTTGTACAGCACTTTGAATTAACAATTGTTATTTATAAATATGCTATATAAATAATCTTGACTTGACTTGATACATACATACATATATACGCAAAAACCAAGGACCACATAGTTCACACTGAATGAATATCTTGCTGAAACATGGCTATGTGTTGTTAGGGACCAAAGACCTATCTGCACCTCAGAATGTATCAGGCACTTCGCCCACCTTCCCTAAAAATCTTCAGGCACTGGCCATTATTGAAGTTCCAGGCTTTAAGGGAGCCATCCCTCCCTCCAGTGATCAGTCTGCATGGTGAGAAAATAAAGTCAAACCTTTATTCTTATCTTAACATGCCCATATGGTATTTATTATCAGGCAAAAGTGTTAAGGCAAACCTCCTTCCCTTTGAGTCAAAGGTTAGACAGGAAATAGCAGAGAATCCATGGGCATTTCCAAACTCAAAGACTTGAGTTCCTGTATCACAATCCCATACTTTCACCACCTGGAACACGACAAATAAACTGGATTTGCTAGGGAATATCTGGAAGGTATACATTTATAAAGTCCCTAGAGACACTAACAGATCTTCAGAATAATGCACAAAACGTGAGACAAAAATTTACAAAACTGTCAGGCCAAGATGGCAGTGTTGTAATATCTGTCCGCCAACATTAGACAGGTTAGAAAGCGGCTCGCGGTGGGGGCGCGCCTGGCAGAGAGCGTGTGAAGGCTGCCTTTAATCCGCCATCTGCCACTGCGCGTGGGAGGAGGTGTGTGCACTCACAGACTGCTCGCTGCAGCTGACCACCTGATGAAGCTCCTCACTGTAGCCACAGCACAGCACTGGCTCCCGGTGGGACATGACCAGGTGACCCTGGGGAGGCGGCCTATCCAAGGAGGCGGGGCAAAACAAGGAGCGCAGGAGAGAAGGTATAAAAACCAGAACGAAAGGAGATATATTTGCTTTTGGAAAACCGGATAAAAGGAGAAGAAAACAAAGAAAAATATAGTATAGCATGATCAGCCCATGGTAATGTTAGTTCATTTTTTTTAGTAGTATTTGTTTTAATATGTTTTTTGTTTTTTCAATTTTGTTTTCTTTTCAGATTAGTTTTATTAGTTTTTTTTGGGGGGGGGGGGCATCTGTTCATGGTGCAGACTGTTACCTCAAGCAGTGGCCAGCAGTATAACAATGGGAGGGTGGGGGTCAAATCATTGTGGGGGGAGGGCTTGCAAATATATATTTTGGTGTTGGTTTACCTTTACAGATAGGCACACTTTACAGTATATCTAACAGTTGCCAGTGGTGAAATTTGTCAAGTTTACTGGCCCAAACTGGTAGAATCTTCTTCCATTGTTTTTTATTCCATGGAAAATAAAAGATTGATTAGTGCGCCACGTTTAACGATGAATTATAAACGTTGTGGGCCTGTACATTGAGACCTCTTATAAATGGTGAATGAGCAAACGAAATTCCTCAACCCTCCAATATGGAAAATGGCTGATCCAATGTAATCATCTCTGTTATTGTAGTACTTAAGTCTTTAGCTCTGGTACAGTTCATTTTAAATACTGATAAAGTTTAAGTACTGGCCAAGACTGACATATTGGACGAATGGCGATATTTTAACTGATATATTATGCAGCTCTAACTTTTTGTCATTTTCAGTGGTACTACCCTTGTCTGAAACACGGTTTAATCTCGTGGGGACATTTGTAGCTGTGCCTATTTGAGATGCTCATCATGGGCAACGATCACTGCTGATAATTTAGAGGAGAGACGCCGGGTAGGCTAATATAGGCTGGTAGCCTATGGGCAAGTTTTTAAACTCAAAAATACAATAATATAAACATAATATATAAAATATATAAATTAAAATAGAAACCACAAATATTCATCGTAACACATTACTTAATGCCATGTTTTTATAATTTATAAATGCATTCATAAGAAGTAATAATGCATTCATAAAGCATTATAAATATAGCTATAAATATTTAACATACATTACAGGTATGTTTATTGCACCCATTATAATGCACTATAGTGCATGATAGATGAGAACTTCATAGAGCATTCATAATGCATAATACACATGGCTATAATGTGTTATGCCTTTTGATAAATATTCATAGCCATGTTTATAATGTTTTATGAATGCATAAGTTATTTGTTATAAATGTGTTTAGAAATTATTAAAAACATGGCCTTAAGTAAAGTGTTATGATTTTCATTTCTGCTCATTTTTATTTTATGTCAGCTAGTTTTGTAGCTCGTTGTTTTAAATTCAGTTCAGTTTTTGTGTCTCACACTTTGTTTTATTTTTGATTCTGTACTCATTATCCTTTGACCAGCCCTGCAAGAAAAAACTGCATAAATCAGAGTTAAAAAGTCTTTCCCCTCTCCCCCTTCTGAACAAATGGGAAACTAGTCTAGGCCACCAGGTATGACCAGTCCATTGGTAAATACATTACACTAAGCAGGGGACTGGGGGCCCACCGCGTCTTAAGGCACAGCTGGGAAATGGAGTCCGTGGCGACATAGAGAGCTCTAACAGAGGAGGAGTATAGGCAGGCCGTCATTTCCCCACAGATCAGGCTGGCTTTGGGGTGAGCCTGGAATAGGCATGATTGGTCATGGATGCCCCAGATCTAAAAAGAAAGACATGTTTGATAAGAATAACAATTCAGCTAATTGGCTAACAAATTATTTCATTGCTTTATTCCCCAAAGTAACTGACTGGTTTAACCAGTTTATGCAACTCAGTGTTATACTGGAGGACTTCAGGATGAGCCCCTTATTCTGACTCTTGACCCTCTTGGCCAGTGCTTTTCAAACCAGTCCTCAAGTACCCCCAGACAGTCCACGTTTTTACTCTCTCCTAATTGGGAGTAGTGATTTAATCAACAACATCTAAACCAAGACCAAGTCATTACCAAGACCAGAGTGTATTGAAACCGAGACAAGACCAAGACCAAGGCAGGACTACACCAAGTCAAGATCAGAAACAGACTAATGTTGGAGTATAAATAACACAACACACTATAAAATATGGAGCATAGGCACATCTTGGGGGTAGGCATTATGGTCTATAATTTGTTTCACAGTATAATCTGAACCATAGACATTTTTTCTAAAAATTTCAACATAAATGCTTTGTACAAATGCAACATTTTTTCTTTCAAATGAGACACCTTATTGGTTGCATTTGAAGGTTTTACACTCAATCAGAGTACTGTGTTAACCCTATAAGCACTATCCATTTTGAGCGTATATATTATTTATTACTTTATAACATATGAAATAATTTGAAATAGAGAATATTGTTTGGTTTATGATCCACTGAATAAACACTAACATAACACTTTTAGTTGACATTTTAGCCTCAAACAACAAACGAACATTGGGCACGTTCTCTTTCAACTGATTTGACGGAGCTCAACATCAAGCATACATATACAAACTTTCGTGAATAAATATTTTGAAAATATCAAGTAATCATCTTTCTAATAAATAGAATGCTGTGTTTTGTTTTTATTTCAAGTACAACTCCAGCCCATTTATTTATAGGTTAATACATAAATTCTAAAATAAATATTTTTTCCCAGAAGGGTAGTGTGTGGATAATTGCGGAATCGAATATGCGTTTTGTGTTCCATCTAATGTGAATAATATAAATGTTTTATCAATTATTAGGGGTGTTTTTTTGTGGAAAATGTTTAAAATACATGCCTCTTTGCACACAGGATTACTCTGGAATATTTTGGACGACGAGATCACATAAGTTCTCTCGATTGCAAAGATTTGCCATTCATGTCTGTGTGTTACACCTATCCAAAGATAAGAGCCTGGGATTAACGGGTGCGAAAATCAACACAGAAAATCAAACAGAGACAAAGACCGAGTCAAAATAAATTTGATACTAAGACGAGACCAAGACCACAAAAAAGTAATCTCGAGACCAAGACCGGTCTTGAGTACTACAACACTAATTGGGAGGGAGCAAAAATGTGGGCTGCTGGGAGTCCCTGACGACTGGTTTGAGAAACACTGCTCTAACCTACAAGTAAATGCAGTTATGAGAGTGTAAGGGTCATAACCAAGCATAAAGGACCCAACTTTAACCATGTTGTCCGTGGAAACAGAGAAGATCCGGTTGTCCTCTGATGAGATGCACAAGTAGAATATTGGAGCGGAGTGTCCCTTTAGTGTCCCCGTGGGCTTCCTGTTGGGAAGTAACAAGTCTCAGACTATATTTCCTTACTTGAATCACAGGCACTTGCCATTAATGAAGAACGTGCCCTAAACAACCCTACAGCTACTCTCCTCAGCTATGTGTTACTTTTCAGTGGTTTCAAAGCCTGGTGTTTGGGTATCCAATAAAATTCTGGGCCACTAAAGCCAAGAGAGGCAGATACACTTGACTCAAAAAACAGTGCTGAAGACCCAAGCATATGGACAAAAGGCAAAGGATTGCGGAGACATAGACATTTGGGAAACAATTCAGCAGCTTAGCACATGAAACATAAGAATTGGCCGACAGACAGGTAAATAACCACATTACCATAACCACAATGACAGGCCCAGTAGATAAACAAACCAGAATCAGTTCAGGAAATGCCAGTATCTAATGAAGGAATAGGATTTGTTTAAGTGATACGCTATTCTTCACCATTGGGAAATTGTCACTCCATCTTGCTCTTCATAAGATACACAGATACATATAAAGGCGATATACAGTTTTGGGGGGCATAGCACAGGGCTGGCCAGTGTCCAGCACCTCGGAGCAGGTGGAATTAAGGGCCCATCAGTGGTGAAAGTGAAATCAAAAAATATGTCCCTCACCCTGGCACATAGGGGTTCCACGTACGTATGAGTCGGTCAAGCCCTCCGGTGACAAGCAGCCTGTGTTTATTGCAGAAGTCAAAGGTTTTGACACCCTTATAGACTGAGAAGACAGTCTGGTCCCAGGCTGTTCTTAGCTGGGGGAGGCCGAGCCCGGGCACCGTCTTTTTGGGTTTTACCTCTCTGGTGGCCTCCCTGACCTCTTCCACCTGCTGCTTAAGCTTGGTTGTCGAAGTTAAGCAACCTTAGAGTCGTGAACAGAGTTAGGGTTAGGGTTAGGATTAGGGTGTTTTCTGAGCTTGTAATAAGAAATTTTTAAAATTATTTGCACACATATAAAGCATATATTTAAACATGTGCAACAGCACATAAGCGTACAACCATGCAAGAGCTCAAAAAGACACCAAGTCGCACACCTGGAAGAAAACAGCCATACATGCATGCTCACTTTGCAGCTGATAAATTAATTACCCCCCCTCCCCCCCAATTCTTTCAATCCCATCAGGAACCTGTTGCAGTAGAATTACCTTTCACCTCCATGTTTTTCAAATATTACCAAGAATTTCATTACAGACACGATTTGACAGATGCTTGTGCACCCATTAAAAATGTCAGATAAATAGCCATATCCTCCTTCCTCTCAGGTCCTCACAGGGCCATGGCTTGTCCCAAAGCTTTAAGTTTTAATGAGGGGGTGGGCTGTCTGCTAATAATTGCTCCGTTTCTTAGCTGTTCCATTTCACAGTAAAAGGATCAATTTGGTGCCATCTTCCCCTGTCTCAAACGGAAAGATGGCGAGCTAGGGAAGAGGTTGATGTGATCAGAGGATCATGGGGGGCAGGCTGATAGGGGTGGTGGTGGGGGTATGGGGAAAAAAGCTGGCCTTACCGATAACGAGGGCAGTCAGCTCATGGTTCGAGGTAGAGATAACGGTGGAGGTGCTCGCGAAATACCGTACCTGAAATTCATTGTCAGAAAATTATTCAATAAGCTGCCAGGTCTGTGGTCCCTGACAATATAATATAAAATGATTTAGTGTGAATGGTATATAGTATACACACTTATAGATGGAGTAAAATCTTGTCAAACTACATGATGGTTATTTTTGTATGGTGGTCTCATGATTGTTGTTTCTATCTACATGACAATTTTGCCCATAAGAACATCATATTCAGCTAAAAAACTGCAGGCTGGCACACTTCCACCTAAGGAAGCTAAAAGTATGTTAATTATGCTGCTGAAATGGGCCAAACGCAGCGAGACCGAGTTAAGCTCTTTGGGATATAGACAGTAAGTTACCTCGTTCACCCAGTCATCATGAACCTTCCACCGAATAAATCGCACACTTGGGGATAGAACAACGTTTTCTATGGCAACACTGGGCACATTTTCGACTTTTGGTGATTTTTTCCACATTCTATGAAAGATAGTAAAAAAATTTAAAAGATATCTGCTCTGGGATGGATGTCTCAAACCTCGACTCCATGCACAAAATTTACATATGCTAATTTTCTTGACAAATTTCTGTTTCCTCATGTCAAAAGATATTTTTGTCCTTCTTACTTTTAGGATACTTTTCCAGTTTACTAATTAGTAATGTAACACTATTGTCTCCCACAGAATCCCTTTTGGATTCTTCTAATCAGTGATTCCATGGATACAAGGCAAATATGACAATTCTAGGGGCTATTTCCATTGCAATTATCTGCTTCTTACCCACCCGAATGTTTTGAAATGTAAAATATTATTGCACAGCATAACACTCGCTAAAAGTGAATGAGTTTGTTCTCATTCTGCTAAGGAAGCATAAATAGAATGATCAGATAATGACTTGTGTCTGTGAATGCTTCACCTTGATACTGACTCATAGAAAAATGGCTAGTAGATTTACCTCAGTGTTTCTCCAACCATTTCCATTAATATGATGTTCACGCAGCCCTGGAATGCGAAACAATAGTAGGATCAAATAAGTGAAGCCAAATTTTGCGCCCATATAATTGAATCAGAAGAGATCAGATGAATGGTGGTTACCTGAGCATCTCCAAACAGGATCACACACTCATCAGGGCCTTTGTAGCTGTGGGAGGTGGGAGAATCATTGTGTTACTGTTCCAGACTGTGGTCACCAACATGAGTGTGAGTGTGCATGTGGGATTGTGATTACATAGTATTGAATGCTGCTCACCAGTAGTCCAACTTTAAAGGTATGGTCTCCAGGGCACCGATTTGGCAGTAAGGGTCCAGGGACGAAAACTCATAGAACTGGATCTCCCGATCCCTGGGGGAACAGGAGACACTGAGTTGCTGCCAAATGGACCCTACACTCCCAGAAAAAAGGGTAAATATTTGTACCTTTGCTTGTCACTGGGGCTGTGCCCTCATGGTCTGCCAATTGTACCCATAGCTTTTGGTAATTGTATCTTTTATGGTACAGAAATGGACTCTGGGGAACATTTTTGTACCATTAATGATACATTAATATGGTTTTTACCTTTGGGATGTCCGTTTCTGTACCTTAAAATGTGCAGTTACAGCCCCAGTGACAAGCAAAGGTACCAAAATAAAACAAGTAAAGTATGAGAGTGTACATTTTTTGAATGAACCATCCGTTTTCTATAACCTGTGCAGGGTTGCAGTAAGCTTATCCCAAGAAACATGTTGAAAGAAGCAAATACAGCCTGGACAGGGCACATGGCATTAATGGAAATTTAGAGATAGCAACCCAACCCAGATGTTTTTACACTGTAGGACGTAATCCACCATGTGAACATGCAACCTCCAAACACATACAAAATGGGACTAAAATAAAACTGAGTTGTTGTCACTTCATTATTAATTGTTTTTGACACAACTTCATTTGCCATAGATGAAATTATCCCAAATACCTTCCATATACCAACTTCAGCTCTTCATTTTAAGTCATGTTTTACTGCTGCTTTGTCAGCACCATGGTTAACTATTATTCCATTAAGTCTATTATTAGTCTATCTACATGGTTACCCCGTTCCAATGATCAGCTTGTTGAACTGCGGCATCGTGATAAAATCAGTTGCCCATTTTGGCTTTCGATTCACTGGTCTTTCTTGCTGGATAAAAGAAAAGAAATTTGGAAAGTACAAATTACATGCTATTAACTGGCCAGAGGATGTTTGGGTTGTGTATAAACCATTCAAAACCCATCAAAAGCTTTGCTATGAATTAAAATAGACTCCAAAAGAGATTAATATTTTCCGAAAACAATGGAAAAAATGCACACATCAAAAAGATACAGACTATACGGCACATAAAACAAAAAAACACTTACGAACACCATCTTGCGTTTCTTCAGCTGAAGCTCAGGGGTCCAGTAGAAGGCTGTCCCGTCTTCCCGGATGGTGACCACAGTGCCATTAGGGCTGTAGCAGATCCTTACCATTGGCTCCCCATGGCACATGGTCACAGTGGAGCCAGGAAGAACAAATGCCACCTGCTTGCTACGAGAAATGGACTCTTCCTTCTCCTTGTATTCCAGCTGCATGTAGGTGCAGAAATCATCCTACAGAGAGTCAGGCACAGGGATCAGTAGGGATGGCAATGCAGAAAACTATGAGCAAACACTCACATCATGAAGCACATACTCATACATAATGATTAATATCTGTTAAGACCTGATAATTACTTATAAATATTTGTCACATGAAAAAAATCATTTTGAGATCCAAGTTAGGGATCAATCTTACCCATCGTATCTTGCCATTTCCCAAGTAGTCGATCTTCTTGAAGAGCTCCTGGATTAGCTCATTCTTCTGCAGTATTCAGAAGATATAAAAAAGAGTGAGAAATTTACTATAAGATCGTTTAATTTAGTCAAAATATATAAGCTTCATTATGCCCCTTGAACAAAGCAACCGGAGTTTAGTGAATGAGTATGGAGTGCTTCTCTATTTTGTAAGAATCAGATTCTAAACACAAAATTGTTCTTAGGTTAAGACACCTGGCATTCACACAACAAAGTTATTTTATCCAATTAACTGCTTCTAGACATAGTGATATGTAGCCACCCCACCCTACAAAGTGGGCTGTGATAGATTACCAGCTCCGTGATAAATATCTTACAACTTCATGTAATATTTATGATAAGCGTCTTACAACTTTATGTAATCCACAGCATTTCTTAACCATCAAGCTGAAATTCATCATGTCCAATGATTTCTTGCCACCTTTTTCATATTCCTGCAAGAAACAATATTTTTATGTCACAAATACTCAAATGATGAGGATTCAAAAATAATACTTTTTTTTTTTTTGCTTTTTTGCATGTTCAGCCTCTTTTAAATAAATAACTCACCTCAAATGCATATTTCAGGCTCATTAGATTTTCAAGTGTTACCTTCTCCTCAATCTATTAAAATGACAACACATTCAGTATTTATTTCTAAGATGTCACACATGATGAACTGCAGCTATTATAAAAGTTTTAATGCTTAAAACTAAACATAATATCTCACACATAACTATGGCTCAAGCATTCTTAGCATCAGAACACAGCTCCCCCTTGTGTTCATCTATCTAACTAAAAGTGAAAGTAACAAAATATCAGCATCTAAGCAATTTAACCCAAACACAGTGTTCTAAAGATAATTACACTTTAGATTTCAGTCAAAATGCTAAAGTGTGTGGGTTCTAACTACACAATGGATGTTTACTCCAAAATACGTTTAAAACAACTAGAACAATGACAGGCATGGCTCAATCAAAATCCCACTTACCAAGCAATTTAGCAAATCTGAATGCTTGAAAAAAGCAAGTTTAATAGTTAAGATAGGAAACCATACAGTTAAACATTTTAGTATTTTGGTCCATTAAATTTGGAAGGAATAAAGGGAAAACAAAAATTATCAAAAATGCATAGAGATACATCTAATTGTGGTATGTCTAAGGGGAGTTAATATGCTCTCTCTGTTGTTCCCATTTCAGGGAGATGCATGTCTGAAGTATCATCAGTGACACTCTCTGGTTTTCTACCTGTTCCCTAGCAACCCATGTATTCCAACCTATGACAACTCTTTGATCAAACATTAATAAATCACAGGTAACACAGCCAATGTCCTTTGGAAAGCAGCACTGAAGGATGTATGAGTCACCTCTGTTTACAAAACAAGCCAATAAGTGACTTCATCGCTAATGGCATTAGATGTGTTTTGAGGAGTGAAAGGTAACATTTCTGTGAAGAGTATGATGCATGCATCTATGAATTTAATTGAAGTGGAACTGGTATCTGACCACAGTCTTGATGTATTGTGACTTTTGGTGTCTTTTATAAATATTCTCCAGTGGAACATTCCAGCAAAGACTTCTGGAGAAACAGCTGTTTGAGATTTGCTTGGGTTCTTTTTTTACTATATTATAAACCATTAGCATCGTCTTCACTTTCTATTTTAATTCATAGCAAAGGTTTTGATGGGTTTTGAACGGTTTACACACAACACAAACATCCTCTGTTAAGTACATAAGTATCAGGCAATTTGCTGTGTAGACTTGTAGCTTGTAACATAAGCTGAAACTCCAGTGACATCTTCAGGCTGCAGAAATTCAAGATGTGCCCTCCACAGAATTCATATTCCACATCAGAAAAATAAAAAAAATCAAATTCAAGCCACACTGACATCTACCCAAGCAATTAGCAATAATAAACAGCCTTCCATAACAATAAAAAAACTTAAACAATTGATAATTTGACTAATAAGAATCCTGTATATCATTACCATACTGTAGGAAGAGCCCTTCAACATTGAAAAAAGTCATTAAGACCACACACTGTAAACAAAATGGACAATAAACTGAAATAGCTGCTTTTTGAAATTGTCTATGTGTTTTACAATATCAATGTAGATTCAAACAATAAAAATAAGATTATTTAACTTTTATTTGTCACACAAAATAAGAGACATACAGATATAGAAGAAATAATATCTGTATTGACATATTCAGATTCAGAACTATGAAAATAGAGTGAAACTTACCTTAAGCTTGTAGAAGCTCCGCATAGATTCGGTAATACGGAGGTGCCGTTCGGCCAAGGAGAACATGTTGCCAAGAGGAACCGAGTGCCGCCGCTGTGCCTGCCTTAGAATCTCTCGCTGCAGCCACTCCGGGTGCTCTCTCCTGTCTTTGGAGTCATCACGCTTCAGAATGCATCTGCCATCCAGGGTTAATCTGTCACTCTGCTGGGCATCACGGGCTCTAGGTCCAAGCTCAGCTAGGACACTGAAAGGGGAAAAATATCTCATACATTCATTGAAGCCTGATTTATAGTTTAATTTTTTTTTTTTTAATCTGAAGAAAACATTTTATTAAACATCGATCAAAAATGCTCTTTGTCACTGCAAGAAAGCCAGTTTCCGTCCAATAATTTTCTGTTCATTATCTAACCAGCAGTTGTGGTGAACCTGGAGCCTGTCAATTATTATGGCAATACACCACCCCATTTGTAAAGCTCCTAATGCAGATGCATGTAATATGTACCCCAATGGATTTCACTCAGGAACCTAAAATGTGCTATGCAATTCCAATAGAGACCATTTACTTTTCAGTCAATTTTTTTTTCATCTGATTGACTGATATACCAGGGTTTTTATCCTCAAATACCAGCTAGAATGGCTGGTCTCCCCAAACGCTGGCCAGGCATGAGATCAGCACCGCTAAGGTGCTAAGCACTACTGTACTGATTCTTCATGGTGCCCTTATGCATGTGTCAGGATTCTTTGGGTGCAATAATGACACAATAAAAGGCAGAGAAAATACCCGACAAGAAACTTGGGAAAGCCCACACAAAAATGTAACCATGGCAATAAATCAGCTTCTGTTAATCAATATTCAAGCTTACTGTAAGGGCTAATTCTTAATTTACAGTCCTCCACGGCATTGCCTCTATTGCCCTAACAACAGTAAACAAACACCACAAAACCAATATTCCCTGACATACAGACAAAACCATGAGGCCTGAAACATTCTGATTACCAGGATGCTCAACCACGCACCAATGGTTGGTTAAACCTTAACTTAACTTAACTTAACTTAAAAAATATTCCTTTGGTCATTCCCCAAATTCGTCTACCAGATTGTAAGCATCTATTTCAGTATAAGATATATGGGGGCAGATTAAGTAAAGATCCCAACATGAAAGCACAATACCTGGGGATACGCAGAGTCTCCAGCTTCCCCAACGCAGATGTAGCGCGAGCTTTCTTCCCTAAAGGCATTTCCAGTTGTAATGAAATAGCTCTCTCATCAGGAATGCTGCTGCCTTGCTTGTTTGGCCGTTGTCATTAGACGCCAGCTGCCTGTTGCTGGCTTGCTTCCCTTGTAGTCCGTCCTACATTTCACAGATGCTTTCAGCCGACTCAGTTCAGCCAGGTCTCATGTTACCTGCTACTCTACTGTTACACATCAGGTGGAATGTCAGGAGAATGGAATAGAATAATGAATAAAATGGAGCTATTTTATTAATCCCTATAGGAAAAATGGGCAGTTTTGTATATCCCATCTTGGTCCCCACAAGTGAATGTATGTGGAGGTAACAGCAAGTTTTAGAATCAGAACACAGGGTCCGCCAGTGTCCAGCACCCCTGGCCCAGTTGGGGTTAAAGGGCTTGCTCAAAGGAGATGAGATTCTTCTGCCAGCCACGGGATTTGAACCCATGACCTTCAGGAAAACAAGCACAGAGCCTCCACTCAGTGTTTCCCAACCCAGTCCTAGGTGAACCCCGGACAGTCCACGTTTTTGTTCCCTCCCAGCTCCCAGCCAATCAGGAACACCGAATACCTGGTACAGGTGCGCTGAGTGGAAGCAAAAACGTGGATTGTCCAGGGTTCCCCGAGAACTGGGTTGGGAAACACTGCCCTAACCTAAATGGAGGTGCACAATTCCTGGAGGCACTACAATACCAGGTCAATGCATAGAGCAGACAGGGCAAGCCTCCCTTCTTCCAAATCCTTATTCTATAAAGTTTCGTGTAATATGTAATACCCTTTACTGAGGATGCATCAGATATTAAACTGATAAGAACAGATACTATACTTGACATTAGCTAAAAGACTGAGAAGTAGAGCAGAATCAGGAGATATGGTGATCATTGTGTCTTTTACACTGGCAGTTGCTGACCAAATACCGTCCTTACAAACCAACAGAAATTAACAAGTTTCTCAGCCTCATTTTTGGTCTATGAGCAATCTGTCATAACTGTTAGGCATTAAAAACCTAGGTTTGCGAAGCAGAACAGATATTATTTAACTGGTTCCTTGATAACTGATCGTCCTGTGGGCCTTCATTCATTTAAAGGTTGTTGGTGGTCTGAAGCCAATAAGCTACTGTGAATTAGTATAACTACTCAAAGAAATACAGCAGAGTTTCATTACTTTGGAGGGGCAGGATTTATTTTTCAGTATGTTGTAGTAGTGTTTCAAAAATGCCAGGTTTAAACACACAAACATGCACAAGCAGGCATATCTGATACATTTTAAAAAATCATTCTGGATTGTGCTGCAACATCAACTGGACTTTGATTCCCTGAACAGATGCTGTTTACTGAGGTCCAGGCCACCTGGATAACCTATCAAGCCTACAGGGGCCCTGAGAAAGGACGAGAGGTGTCTTTAGCATTTTCACTGGACGGTTAGAAGCATCCCTTTGCAGAATAGCCTGCGAGATCTTCCTGTCTGCAAAAAAGCAGGCGCTGGTCAAGGTCAACATTTATCTCTGAGTGCATGACATGGTGTACAGGGCTGTTAGGCAGTAAAATATGAGCGCAATGTGGCTTTAGCTCGGTTTTACCTTCCTCTGGCACATGATTAGAGAATTTCTGCAGCTCCTTGGGCTCAAGAGAGTTCAGTACAGCATAAATGTCCTCTGTTTTTCCCCCGAAGTGCACGTCGTAGGTGTTGAGTTGTTTACTGTTCCCTTGATTGCGAATATGAGCCCGAACCACAGTAGGTACTTTAGAAAAAGCATCAAAAATTATTCTTCAAAACAATTAATGTGATATTAACCTGAAGTAGAACACACTATAAAAGATATGCTAATTCTGTTTCATAAATTAATATAACCTAACTGCACGTAATGCATAACAATAAAAATGAGGGTGTTACACATATTCAAAAGTATAAATTGTACATTGTGACTGAAAAAAAATAAAGTCTTATTCTTTAGATGAAGTAGACTTCAACAAAATATAAAAAAGATGCTAATGATTGACATCACTGGCTTTTATGTAGATATGAAAATCACTGGTTAAATTGGCTGTTTGTTCAGACTAACCATCCCAGTGACTGATGTGAATTACAAGTAAAATGGCAGCCATTTTTGCAGCACTTAACTATGTATTACAGGTCTGGCATTCAGGCTTACCTATGCCTTTTGAGCACACTTTGTGAAGTGGGTTACACCCATAGCGGGAGGTGTTGTTTTTAAGCTCAGGCATCTCTTGTGGCTGCCGGTAACTGTCCCTCATTTCCGTGTGAAGACAGTAAGGAACGTCTCGTCTCCGGCTATTAGAACCTGAAACTGCATATTTCATCTGAAACCCTGAAACAGCACAACATGTCTGAACTCAGTGCTAGAAGACTGAGGTGGGGATGTTTGCTCGACTTGCACTTTAATAAGCTTTTTTCATCCTTACATGGCAGATCAGGATGGAGCAGGCAGGGAGACTGTGAACCCAGTGAACAGGAATATCACTCACATTACCTGAAGGTATACCGAAATAGTCCGCCTGGTAAGTGGAACGATATTGGGCAGATAAGGCATTTCTGATTTCCTGTTCAGATAGCGGATTCCTCCATGGAGACCTGCCATCTGCTGAGCTCTGCAGAAATCCCCTTGGCAGCCTCCAAACCATGAAATCCTAGGAAACACCAAATCTCAAGTGAGTCACACTATTCCAGGCCTGAGATAAAAATGTCACATGCCAGAATGAAGACTTTGCCTGTCTTCCTGTTTATTGTAGACATAGCATATCTACCTGGCTCATTTTTATTTATTTTTTTGTAGGAGACTAAAGTCTTTTAAACTCCTACAGCATGTAGCCAGAGGATTTCTTACTGGAAATAAAATATGCAATATATCACTTTGGTACTTCTCCCCTATACTGTATTGAATTTAGAGTAAACACAAAATGCAATTCTCACCTCTAAAAGCCTTAAACAGACTTACCAGAACCTATTATAGGGATCTAATTCTCCTATTCACTTCAGCTTGATTAGTACCAAACATCAAAAGCAGGTAAAGGGAGCATGGCTTTCCCATGTGTCTCTCCTGTTTTAGGTAATAATCTCATGCATTAAATTTAAACACACATTTATGTCTAGCGTAAATTTACATCACTTTGATATCTCATTGTGAAAGGTGTCAAGAGGAGAACATATTTTAACAATGCATTTGCTGGGTAGCTAAACAGTTTATATAGGGATGCTAACACTTCAAGCTATTTAATCATATTTGGTTTTACATTGCCTGTAATAGTATACTGTTGAATTCATCTTATGCGCATGTAGGTTGTCTACCTCGTGTCTGTATATTATACTGTCAATATCTCCAAGTCGGTACAAATGTTTCTCTTTCTGCCTTCCACTCAAAGCCACCTGGCTTAGAGCAAACAGATCATTAACTGGACCCAGACTCCCAGCCCACTACAGCATCTAGAGTTAGGTTGACTTGTTGGCATTTTCCAGTGTACTAACACATATTTGCCAGTTGGTATTTCCCATCTTTGCAAAGCCGCTAGCATTGTGGAAGACCCCTCTCACCCTGGGACTTTGTCCCACTCCTGTCTGCTAGAAGATAGAGCAGCATCCCCTGTCCTGCACCATCCTGTTTTTCACTTTATTCACTCACTGTCTGTGTGTCGCATCTTGGTCCTGGGGGGATGTTATTTCATGCCACTGTACAATGTTTTGCAAAAAAATAAAAAAAACGTGCCTGGAAAATATGGTCTACTGAATAAATTGTATCTAGTTAATAAGTCTGCTTATTGTGCATACTTGATTGGGATGTGGGTTGTTTCTTCTGTTACCAGAAGCAGTTCCAGGGAGCATACAGGTAGGCTTAGATGCTGATTTCCAGCAGAAGTCTTCACTGTATGCAGTGGAACCAGTGAGGGCAGTTGCCCAGTGTGAGCCTCTGTGAATCGTTGATGTCATGGGGCTGTAAAATATGGCAATAAAATAATAAAATACATTTAAAAACTTAAAATGGCAATAGATCAACAACACAAGTGTTCACATTTAATGGCGTAAATGGTAATTGGATTTAGACAATCCTGTAACTTCTCACCGTAAAGCAATTATTGGTGTATTAGGTCTGTAGACAAACTCACGTCTCTGAGTCGTTTCATAAGGGTCCCAGCTTTCCTCATTACCTACATATATAAAATAACATTTAAGCATTGATTTTATTTCGGCTAGGAGTTCCTTTATAAGTATAATTCAATGCGTGAATTGTAACAATTGTCAATATTTGGACACTTACCAAAAGCAGCCATAAGCATCTGAAACGTCTCATTAATCTGCCAGATTTTCAAAGGCCTCCAATATTTTGTTACTAAGTTTTACAGGTGGAAACGTTTAAGATATCAGATTGTTTCTAATCTATTTTTCTAGTTTATACTTGAACCATTGTTAACAACTGAGTTCAGCTTCTGACTTCGCGTGATTTCGTTTATGCGGGAGAAAAAAGTGACAAGAGTTCAAATAGTAACAAGGTGAACAAATGAGCACGATAAAAATTCAACTTGTTAAATAAATAAATATAGGACATACACGATTTGATTTGAAAAGCCTAGGGAATCCTCTGTCCAGTTATTTAATACCGAGTGTTGCGCTCATTTATGCCAGATCATATTTTAAAAAGATTTCCATTCGCAATATTCCACGAGGTGGCGCTATTTATTCATTGTGATGCTATACTTACCGTTTCCATTAGGCATGGGCGTCGCCGCCATTAAATCTGAGGGGGACGTGTCCCCCTCACATTTCATAATTATTTGTTTGGACCCTCCCACATTTAACATAAAATATTAGTTTTATGCCAGTGTTTCCCCCCCTCCCCCCCACATATTCAAAATGTTTCTGATGCGCCTGCCATCAGGCCTACTGCCTCTCTAGTTAGACATCTCATTCTTATCAATGAAGGGTCGATTCTAGGACAATATTGGAAAATCCGGAACAAATCACTACATAGTTTTAGAAAAAATATTTTACATTAGTATTGAGACAAAAAATAGGCAAAAAAAAAAAGGATTGAGACAAAAAATAGGCAGGCTGAACCACACTAAATAGGTTATATTAAGCATCTATGTGTTCATGTAACATACAGATCCCTGAATGTGAAGAAAAAAGCACAATGTGGATAATTTACAACAGTAAGGTTCTTCAGAGAAACATAACTCTGTCATACAAAAAAGCTACCAAAAGCTACTTAAATAAAAGTCTGCTGTTTGTGAAGCACTTCAAAGGCAAGTGATGAAATGAGAGGCAATACAACAGCAGCACCACTATTCGGAGTGGTACTTAAAAATAGCTCTGAAAAGGCATGAAACCTACACCGATCAGCCATAACATTAAAACCACCTGCCTAATACTGTACAGGCTCCCCTTTTGCTACCAAAGCAGGTCTGACCCATTGAGGCATGTGTAGCTGCACTGATCTAATAAAAGGCACGGTTCCTACTGATGTTTTGAAGACTTATGTATTCGTTTCGATCTCCAACGACACCGTGAAAACTAGACGAAACAAGGAAAATAAAAATACAAAGTATTAGCATGAGTCTTCCATTCACACGCGAGTGTACATACATCAGTAAATATAACATATAACTAACTTAGCAAAACCACAAATTGCTGACAATGTACACACATCATGAAATTTATACATTTACACAGTGCATAATATTACCATGTGCGCCCCATGACCATGTGCAGACTATTACTCTGCCGTGGCATCCATGCTACTCATCCCAAGATTCTTCAGACCGCTCCTTACCGGGTTCAAGTCAGTTACAGCATGGACTGAAGGTGACCTCTGAAGGTGTCCTGTGGTATCCGGCACCAAGACATTACCAGCAGATCCTTTAAGTCCTGTATGTAGTGAGGTGGAGGCTCCAAGGTTTAGACTTTGTTTCTCCAGCAAATACCACAGATGCTTGATCAGATTAAGATCTGGGGAATATGGAGACCAAATCAACACCTTGAACTGCTGGACAATTTTTCCAGTGTGGCAGGGCACATTATCCTGCTGAAAAAGGCCTCTGTCATTGTAACATCCACATGAATGCCAGAACCGAAGGTTTCTCAGCAGAATATTGCCCAGAGCATCACACTGCATCACATCCCCTGGCTTGCCTTCTTTCCATAGTGCATCCTCATGTCATTTCTTTCCCAGGTCAACGATGCACACACATTGGGGCATCCACATGATGTAACAGAAAACATGACTCATCAGACCAGGCCGCCTTCTTCCACTGCTCCATGGTCCAGTTCTGATGCTCACAGGTCCATTGTAGGCATGTTCTGTAGTGGACAGGGGGCAGCATGGGCAAACTGACTGGTCTGCAGCTATGCAGCCTCATACACAGCAAGCTGAGATGCACTCTAGGCTCTGACACCTTTCTATCATACCCAGCATGAACTTTTCAGCAATTTCTGCTACAGTAGCTCTCCCATAGAATCAGACCAGACGGGTTAGCCTTCTCTCTCCACACGCATCAGTGAGCCTTGGGCACCCATGACCCCATCGCCGGTTCTCCGTTTGACCTTCCTTGAACTACTTTTGGTAAGTACTGACCACTGCATACCGGGAACAGTCCACAAGACCTGTCGTTTTAGAGATGCTCTGACTCAATTGTCTAGCCATCACAATTTGGCCCTTGTTGAAGTCACTCAGATCCTTACGCTTGCCCAATTTTCCTGTTTTCAACACATCAACTTTAAGAACTGATTGTTCAATTGTCTAATATATAATGGCACCCTTGACAGGTGCCATTGAAATGAGATAATCAGTGTTATTCTCTTCACTTGCTAGTGGTTTTAATGTTATGGCTTATCAGTGTATAACACCGAACAGCAGTAATTCCATATATCTTTTATATCCTTTATATTTAAATAATTACACAAGGTCATCTTACCCCCCATGGGGCAGCTATTTATTTTTTTTTTTATTTTAATCAGAATGTCACAGTTGTTACACCATATCAGTGTCACCAGTAACTAATGCTATTATCATGAATAATAAGAACAATTAAAAAGCTAATTAATATGGAGATTCGATCTTTCTTAATATTTTGTTTGTTAATTTTGCTATAAAATACAATAAAATAAAATTACTTGTTCTGTCACTGGTGTTCAGTCAGGCCTATGACAAGGCGTTTGTTATTTTTCTCTTCATTTTTATTTTCTTATTAAGAGAATTTTATGTTTGCTTTATGACTGAAATATAAATTGAAAAATTTCTTGATGACAAAATGAATGCCTCATGATGTGATAATACCAGTGACAAACTTTGCATTTTATATTAAAATATATTTGGAAGCCTGGGTTCCATATGCGTGGAATTTGCATGTTCTCCCCGCATCGTCATGGGGTTCCCTTTGGGTATTCCGGTTTCCCCCCACAGTCCAAAAACAAGCTGAGGCTAACTGAAGTTACCAAATTGCCCGTAGGTGTGCATGTGTGAGTGACTGGAGTGTGAGTGTGCCCTGTGAGGGGTTGGTGGCCCATCCTGGGTTATTCCCTGCCTTGTGCCTATAGCCTCTGGGATAGGCTCTGGACCCCCCGCGACCCTGAATAGGATAAGCAGTTCCAAAAAATGGATGGATATATTTGGATTTAAACTCTTAATTTTGCATGTATGATAATAGGAAATGTCAACAGATACTTTAAGGTGGTTTACTTTTGCAGTTAATGAAATTAAAAATGTATCCAGCTCAATTCCCACTCCAAATGAAAAATGCTCCAGTTAGCAAAAGACACACCAGGAACTTGCATCATTTTCTGATATAACAGTGTAACTAAGGCAATTAAAATTGAGATAGAAGTTCTAGCACCGCATACAAAAATAAGTGGGTTGAAATTTACTCAAAAAAGGCAAACAATCTTTAAAAATTAAATATAAAAATTCAATTGACATAGGGGTTGATTATCTCATTCACTTACATCAAAAAACCTTTTTTTCACTTAAGCATATTCTCCCATCGACTTAAATCTGAGGTTTATGCGCAAACAGGCTAGATATGCACTTTGGATGGAGGAGCAACAAAGTATGGGTGTGTCACATGTAAATGGCCGTTACGCTCATTCTGCCCTGACGTAAGTGCTTGTGGATTGTAACATTTCTTTCTAAATGTATAATAAATGTAAAAAGTTTCATTTTGTTGCATGTTCGGCTTTCTGAACACTGCAATATTCAATGTTGTGTTGACTTACTAGAGCCCTCTAGAGCGCCTATAGTGAAAAATGCAATTAGAAGCATTTACGTCAGTGGTAGAATGCACTGAAGAGTCATTTACATGCAACACATCCAGGGTGTGTTATATATAGTCAGGTGGTGGAAAGAATCTATGAAGGATCTCCTGAATCCAACCTTGGAGGAAGTACAGCTGGAAGACTCAGAGGGGGACTTGCCCATCTCTAGGGCTGAGGTCACTGAAGTAGTCAAAAAACTCTTCGATGGTAAAGGTCTGGGGGTGGATGAGATTCGCCCTTTCTTGAAAACTCTTGATGTTGTTGGGCTGTCTTGGCTAACATAACTCTTCAACATTGCATGGACTTTGGGGATAGTGCCTTTGGATTGGCAGACTGGGTCGGTGGTCCCATTCTTTAAGAAAGGGGACCAGACGATGTGTCCCAACATCAGGGGGATCACACTCCTCAGGCTCCCTGGTAAGGTCTGCTGGAGTACTGGAGAGGAGGGTTCGCCCTTTGTTCAAACATTGGATCCAGGAGGAACAATGCGGACTCTGCTATGGCCACGGAACACTGGCCAGCTCTTCACCTCACAAGGTTACTGGAGGGTTCACGGGAGTTTGCCAAACCAGTCTACATGTGTTTTGTGGACTTGGAAAACGCCTATGATTGTGTCCCTCGGGGGTCCTGTGCATGTGGTCCAGGAATATGCGGGCCATCAGATCACCTTACAAATGGAGCGAGAGTTTGGTTCTTATTGCCAGCAGACAGATTCATCCTTAATTTTGTTGGACTCTATCAGGGCTACCCTTTGTCACCGATTCTGTTCATAATTTTTATGGACGGAATTTCTAGGCATAACCAAGGGGAGGAGGGGGTCCGGATTGTAGGCCTCAGCATCACATCTTCGCCTTTTGCAGAAGATGTGGTCCTGTTGGCTTTGTCGACTGGTGACCCACAGCATGCACTGGGGTGGTTTGCAGCTGAGTGTGAGGCAGATGTATGGCACTAAATTAGTGCCAAAACTCGCGCTCATATGCGCTCGCGAGCAGAAAATCCGTGCTCTCTACACGCTCGCGTTTGCACAGCACTCGCTCACTCGGCGTTAAATTAGTGCCAAAAGTCGAACCACACGCGCATGTGCGCTCACAAGCTGAAAACCCATCCTCTCTACGCTCTTGTATTCGTATAACACATTAACACAAATTAATGTATGAAATGGAGCAATGGCATGTAATCTGCATACAATGTGTTAACTGTTAGAAAGTTATTCTGAAGATCCAAGGGGTGTGCATTGTTCCCTGTAGTCCACTGATCAAAGCACACTCCACTAAATGTGCCTATCTTGTCTAGTTTTAAAGTTACTAACCCATTCGTGTATTGTCCCATTGCACATTATACGGATACATTCGAACATTAAGAAATTAATTAAAATTCGTATGTAAAGTAATATAGGAAACAAAGGGGTGTGCAACAGTCGCCATGAGCCCAAAATGCTGAACCACCATGTCATTACAGCTGAAAGAACATATAATATTAGCTATTAACACGATTTTGCACAAATCATGAAATGGTTTGAAGCGCAAAAATAATCGGTGTGCATCGTTGTCTATGTACTGGACATCATAATTCTGTCATTAAAAACGGCCCACCTTACTTCCGTTAAAAGTTATTAAAGCCATAAAACTGAATATTGAATATGAGGCTAACTTAACCTATTATCCTATTAACCTGTTATCTCCATCTTCTACCAAAGCAAATAGCCAATTGTAGTCGATATTTTACAAAAACAATTAAAGGAGCGGAGCTATTAGCCACTATTCCCGCCTCCAAAGTGTCAAAATTCATCCTGTCGAGCGAGTGAGTGCTGTGCAGACACGAACGCGTAGATAGGGTCCGGCGAACACGAGCACGTAGAGAGGATGGGTTTTCAGCTCGCGAGCGCATGCGCGCGCGTGGTTCGACTTTTGGCACTAATTTAACGCCGAGCGTGCGAGCGAGCGAGTGCCATGCAAACGCGAGCCCGTAGAGAGCATGGATTTTCTGCTCGCGAGCTCATGTGCGCGAGTTTTGGCACTCATTTAACACCATACAGATGGGATGAGGATCAGCACCTCCAAGTCTGAGGATATGGTTCTCAACTGGAAAAAGATGGATTGGCCTCTCCTGCTGAAGGATGGGTAGCTGCCTCAAGCGAAGACTTTAAGTATCTCAAGGTCTTATTCACAAGTGAGGGAGGAAGGGAGCAGGAGATCAACAGATGGATCAGTGCAGCATTGGCAGAAATGCAGATGCTATACTGTTCTGTTGTGCTAAAGAGGGAGCTGAGCTGGAAGGCGAAGCTCTTGATTTACCAGTCGATCTACGTTCCTACCCTCACCTATGGTCATGAGCTCTGACTGAAATAATGAGATCATGGATACAAGCGGCAGATATGAGTTTCCTCCGCAGGGTGAATGGGACCAGCCTTAGCGATAGGGTGAGGAGCTCGGACATTCGGGAAGGGCTCAAAGCCGAGCAGCTGCTCCTCCACATCGAAAAGAGCCAGTTGAGGTGGTTGGGGAATCTATCTAGGATGCCTCCTGGACGGCTCCCTGGGGAGGTATTTCGGGCATGTCCAACAAGAATGAAGCCCTGTGGCAGACCCAGAACATGCTGGAGAGATTATATCTCTCAGCTGGCCTGGGAACGCTTTGGTATCCCCCCAGTAGGGTTGTGCAAAGCAGCCGGTATTTGTATCTGTATTTGTATTTGTTGAGGGGGGAAAAGTATTTGTATTTGTATTCGTATTCGAGTAAAATTCAAAATAGGCGTAAAAATCCAGTTTTTTTGCGTTGCACTTCTAATTTACGTTATAGTGTAAGTATTCTTTAATTATAATTATGGATATGCAGTAGACAGAGTAACTTAAACGTACCATATAACTCCTACAAGTGCATACAATTCGACACAACTACACAAGCATTGTTTTAACCTTTTTAACCAAACGTTAACGTTACTCTGTCAACAGCCTATTGTCTAAATTACCGAGCTAACAGAGCTACGTAAACAGAGCCAACATGAGAGCACCTGACTGCAGACGTCAATAATGCAGCGTAATGGAATAATCTCCCGATCAAACTCCGCTTCCCGAAAGTTATAAACTGCCTCCGGAACCCAGTTAAGGTACAAAAATCTATTCAACAAAAATAGTGATACAGTTAAGTCTTTTTTCGCTGAGCCGAGCCTTCTCTGTTACTGTGTGGAGCAGCCTGTGTCAGTCACCTCTTTTACTCCCCCCCGACTCCTGAACTCACTCACTCACTCACTCACTCATCCGGGCATGCACTGCGGTCTCAAGAGGAAACACAGCTTTTTAATATAAAGTTTTTCTTGTTCCCGAATACAAATTTTTTTTAAGTATTTGTTCGAAATAAGTATTCGTAAAAAACACATTATTTGTGCCTTTCCGAATACCGTATTCGGGTTCGGCTCCACCCCTACCCCCCAGTGGACCTGGAAGAGTTGGCTTGTGAGAGGGAGGTCTGGGTATCCATGCTTAGACTGCTGATCCTATGACCCAACCCCGGATAAGGTGCAGAAAATGGATGGATGGATGGAGACCAGTATTTTGGTGTTTCTGAACCCAGAATATGCACTTACGTTGATGGGAGAATGTGCTTAGGTGAAAAAAGCACACAGCTATGCATATTTTTGACTTATGTGCTTGGGAGAATCAGCCTCATAGTGTTACGGATTGCGTCCAGGGAAGCAGAACAAAACACCGTGAAGGGCGGAGCAAACACAGGGGGCAGGGAAGCAAAGGGCGGCGGGAAGCAGGGAGCAGGAGGGAACCCCGGCTGGCAGAAGGCGGGAGCTGCAGGGGCAGCAAGCAACCGTGAGGCCGAAGCAGGAGGGACCCTAGGCAACAGTGAGGCGCAGAGGAAGATGGAGGGACAGACGGAGGGGACGAGAAGGGAGGCAAAGGGGACACCGGAGGAGGCGAGAAGGGAGCAGAAGGGGACACCAGAGCAGGTGAGAAGGGAGCAAAAGCCGTGGCAGGCAAAGGTGCAGCCACAGCCGGTGAAGGCGCTGGCGACCGACGAGTTGGAGCAGGGGGCACCGCAGGCGACCGCTGAGCCAAAGCCTGGTGGACCGAAGGCAAGCCAGGGGGCAGGGTGGGTGGGACCCGACTCCTAAACAAGTGTCCTCTCCTCCTTCTGGACACGGAGAGTCGAGGTTCAGGCCAGGATCTGCCACGCTGGGGCAATGGTTGGGGCAGGCGGGCTCTGGGTGCAGGCGAAGCAGCAACAGGCAGGTGGGCTCCGGGCGCAGGCGAAGCAGCAACGGGCAGACTGGCATCGGGAGAAGACACCGCCAGGCCGAGCTCCTCCTGGCAAGCCGTAGGGGAGATAGCGGAGATTGAAACGGCCTCTATGGAAACGTCAGCGCGTCCTCCCGTCTTTTTCTCCACTTCTTCTTCCTGCATGCTGGCGCTGTGAGGTCCAGTGGCTCGCACGGCAAGGGAGGAAGAAAGCTGCAATCGATAGTTGCCTGCTTGAGCATATCCTCAGCTACCCAGCTTCTTAACCGGGTCAGATGCATCCGCACCTACACCGCAAGGTGCAGATCCTCGGAAGGGGAGATACGTTCAAGGATCTCCCTCAACCAGCAAGTGATGGCTCGCGCCGTGGGGTCCTCCTTTACCTCAGGCTGACCAAGCCAGTAATTTGCCTCGTCCAGGAGATCAAGGTATTCCGACTCGCTGAGGGGACGCATCTTCGTTGAGGTTCCGGTCATTCTGTTACGGATTGCATCCAGGGAAGCAGAACAAAATGCCGTGAAGTCGGGTAAAACAGGGGGTTAATTCAGAGAAATCACCAAACACAGGACAAAACACAAATAAACGTCAACCAACAACAACTAACGTCAATGACCGGAACTGGGGTAAGACAGACACCGAAGCACTAAATACAGAGAAACAATCAACAACAACTAGAAACAGCCAAGAACACTGGGATTCCACATGGGGTAACAAGGGGGCGTGGCACACAGGAGAGTCAGACGAGCAGGTCATGACACATAGCCTTTAACTGAAGTGCCATACAGGCTTATTTTATTTCAGACAATTTATTTTATTCTATTCTATTCTATTCAAAGTATGGGTTATGGTCTGGAACAGATGAAATTTTGAGACAAATCACACTAAAATTGAAACAGCACCACATAGTGATAGCAAAGAGAAGGGTAGCCTCCGACACTTGAACTTGTCAGCACGATAACTCAAACTGTATTTGATGGTCTTATGGTGTTGAATCTAATTGCCACTTCAGGAAAAAAAAAACATTATTTGGATGAATTCCCCTAAAAATTGAAGCAGAAGTACTAGGAGACAGATAGTACAGACAGTACAGAAACAGATAGAAAGGGCAGCTACAGAAGACACTTGATCTTGTGAACACAGTAAATCTAAAACTATTCCCCGTATCTTTTTCAAACTTCCCAGGATCATTGTACAGATCAGTGGTTTTCAAAGTATGGAATTACAATTGATTGGGAGGGATCACAATGATCTGATGATCTGAATATACAAAAAAATGCATTATTTCTTTTCACCGCAGTCTGATGAAATTTATTACAGTAGTAGCAGTCCAAAAGTCACTTGGTGCAATTTAGTGTGACCCTCCCCCGCTCCGTAAATCTTGTCAATAACAGTCCGTAACCCTTCGGTGAATTTCGTCATGCGGAATTCGGTGGAATTTATCAAGGAGGAATTTAATTGTGTCACTTAGCCTTAGTCAGTGGTAGTATGTGAAAGAACAGCCACAGCTGCAGGTGTGGTGAGCTTGATTACTCTGAGTCACATAAAGTTGGGTTGTTAAAGACATTTTGGAGAGGGGGTGCAGTGTGTAGGGTAGGCTTGGGCAGTATTATGGTAATATTTTTAGTATGCCATGGCATTCTTGTTCAGCAAATTTTATCATGGGGCTGTAATATTTCAAGATGCTGGAATATCGTTGCTTTACCATCAAACTACAGTGTGCCATGATATAATATATGGACAGTGTGACAGCATGAAAAATTACACACTGCCCAAGCCTAGTGTAAGGGGGGTACAGATAGAGGTGGGGGGTGTGGGAGGAGTAGGGCTTTAGATGAGGGAAGGGACTAACAGGGCCGTCTTGGGAGTACATTGTTGTCATTCTGACACCATTTAGTTAATGACCAGCATTTTAAACATTTAAATAAAATCGCCAGATTTATTCTTCACGAGGGGGTATCTTATGCAAATAAACTTCCTACACTGTTACATGTGACACTATCATACTGTGAAGGGCACAAGGTCACACATAACATGTAGCCTGTTGGTGCTGGCATTTCAGTGCCTCAGCTTTAATTCTCTGGATAACAAGAGAGAGTTTTGAGGTAGCTGGTTTTGCACAGTTTCCGAAGAACTAGATGATATAAAGCAATTTTCCATCATCAAACTAGTGGTTTGTTTAGTTCCACCAGGTGCAAACATTACATGTGGATAAGTTATTGAAAATCACCAGAGGTGAACAGGCAGTGGTAGCTGCATGTTACGGTCACCTCATCAGGGAAGACAACCCCTCCTCTGATAAGATCAGAGTGCTAGATGACTAGGTTGTTTCTCATTGGAGATACTTATTTTTTAACCACAATCACAACAGAGGCTTTGTTAGGGCTGTACAATACAACAGCATTAATTTCAGAGAAAGCAAATTCTGAGGAATTCACAGGTTTGCCATCCCTCTTTAGAAGTTCAATAGGAAAGTTTGGATTATTTCTGTCACAGTTCTAGAATAGTCAGCTTCCATTGAATAGAATAGTCATTGAAGTTGCCACTAAGATGATGAGTTAATGGGACCTGGAGGCTTACAAATATGATGGGAATACTCTTTTATTGTAATACTGCCCAAGTTTTGCTGAAACATTTTTACTGTCATAGAAAACAATACATAACTAGCTTTGCAATTGTAATGATTAAGAATATCTTCTATATGATTTTAAAAACCAGTCTAAAATTTACTACTGTTGTTTTTGCATGAGCTCTGCATTCACTCTCCAAGCCAATCATAATCATTTTCATCCCTGCTGTTTAAATCGCTCATAGATGGGTTTCCAAGAAATTTAACAAAATGAGTGAGGAGGAGAAAAGAGAACAAAAACGGGCCACCAAAAGCAGTCAAACGTTAGCAGTCATACCACCTGCAGTTCAGACCAGCTAATCTGAAGCTAAGCATGTTTGGGCCTGACCAGTGGATGGGAAACCGCCTAGGAAAGCTGGGCTGCTGCTAGAAGGGGTGTAACCAACTGGGGAGCCCATCCTGTGGTCTGTGTGGGTCCCAATGGGACACCATGCTGCCAATATGGTGCCGTCCTTTAGATGAGGCATAAAACTGAGGCCCTGGGCTTCTTTTGAAAGAGTAGGGCTGGTACCCCGATGTCCCAGCTAAAATTGCCCACTGTGGCCCTTTCAAAAGCTGCCCTCCTAATCATCCCTTATATCTAGTTGCTAAATTCTCTTCTGCCCCTTCTCCACCCTAGCTACTGTGTGGTGAATGTACTAGAGCAGAATAGCTGCCATCGCACCATCCAGATGTGTCCTCCACAGTGGTGGTTGGTTTTGCCCGTTGGTTTTGTAAAAGGCTTATGTTGTCTTGAACTGCAGTATATAAATGTAATGTTCATTCAAAAGACAATCACCCTCCACTGTATGGAAACATTTCAGATTCCATAGAGATGATATTGAGCAAAACAAGCACAACATCCCGTGATACCATCAACTTGTTTGACAGATTAAATGGGTAGATAACAACAAGTTGTATTTGGATATAGCTTTTTTATGGTAAATTTTTAGTTCCTTCTTGCGTTATACATATCATGATCATACATCCTGAATCAACACAAGACAGCCAAAGCACATACCTGGAGAAAACCTTGTCACACTGTCTTCCACCATGATGAGTTTGTGCTAAGATTATTTCTAAACTGATCAATAAAAGTATACATTTCACTTAATGCCATTTCAGAATTCACAGACTGCACAGGTGTGCAAGCACCTGAAGTGGAACAGCTGACGTGAATCCGTAAAATTGTACCGTGAAACCAATAACTGTTTCATCCCTATTTCAACACCTCCAGCCCTGGGGGCGGCCTGAACACCAAGTTGACTGGCGTGTGTAGCTCCCTCACAAATAACAGGGTGGCTAGCATGTACTGACTGCTCTCCTGCACCGCTGTTCAGTATATCCACATAAACAGGAGCAGGGGGTGGTCGGCGATGAGGATGGCGAGCTGAACAGTTAGTGTGTTATTAAACTGCTCCACCAGCCCATCACTTTGAGGGTGGAAGGGGGTCTCTCAATACCACGCTGCTTGCAGACCTCACCAAATATCTGCACTATAAAGTTTAACCCCTGGTCATTGTGTGGCTCCTCCAGGACACTGAAGCAACAGAAAAACTTCTACGAGCTTCTCAACTGTGGACACTCCACTTTGGTCAAGAACCACAAATGCCTCTATCCAAATCAGCAGCGGGAGCAAGCAGATTCTCCAGCAAAATGATGCACTCGCTTCATCAACCCCTCAATGGTGGTAGGCATGGCCAGAAAATTCCATAGACCCTGACCAATGGTGACAGCCGTCTTGGGTCAGGTGTCCAGAGCCACTTTGGGGTCTAATGAGCTGATCCACATGGACATGGTGAAGTGATTTCACACGTCATCCATCCAGGGCAGCAGGTCCTAGATCACAGTTTTCAGACACTAGAAGTCCACATAAGAACACCATGACCGATCCATTTTCCTAACCAGAACTGCCAGTGCAGCCCACGGACTGCCTTAAGTGGGGTTGGGCCAATATCTGAATTTGTATTAGAGATTATTGTTGCAAAAAATATCTAAATTAATGGAATTATCTAAACATGTATTCTCATTGGTGATAACATTTTATATAGCCTATTTTGCATTTCTGAGAGTTTTATCGTGTTTATAACTTGACAGAAATGCAAAAACTACTCAAGACATAATTAAAGCATTCTTTTAGCTTTTGTTTTCCCCAGTTGAAACAGGAGCAGGAAATATTGCCCAAATAAACAGCACACTGGCCGTGGTCATTATTGTATAACAAAAGTAAATAATGCCCAAAACAGAAAGAATTAAGAGTAATAATAATAAAACATAATCACAAAAAAACAGATGGGAAGCTATGTTTTAGTACATTCACATTGTTTTAATAAAATCCTCTTTTTGGTGGGCTGTGTTTACTACCGAACTGCAGGGAAAAAAGGATTTTTCCTGTGTTTGTCTTTTTAATCCTAGAATACAGTTTGACCCGGTGAAAATAAAATGAATTGTAATTAACACTGAATACTATTTTACACATACACACCTTTTTCAAATATATTGATTGAGTTGGGAAAAAAGATTGTATATATTGACAATGTTGATTATGTGTCCAATCCTAGTCCTAGAGCTTGATGACACCTGCTAGCCCAATCTGGATTTTCTGCACTGCTTTGCTGCCCGACACTTAGTGAGCACCAGCTGGTGAGGTCACAGATGGATAGACTGGGCATCTCCAGTGTTGACCTGGTGGACAAGCCTGTCTGCAGCCGTTGTCTTGGGTTGTAAAGATGCCCGCATAGTTGCCTAGCAGTGTCCTCAGTTCCTGCCACTGCTTCACTGCCACAATTCATTGACTGTTTGCATCATTGAGCTATTACCCTTGTGCTGCGTCGGTGCGGATGGTTTTATGTCAGGGGCCGCTGGAACAGTTGAGGCAAGGTGGAGCATGACTGTCAACCAGTTACCCACCTGTCCATGATGTTTCTACAGTCAAAAGCCGCTGCTTGTAGATGAAATTGACATTGGAGATCACGCACGAGTCAACAAGGTCAACTTAACTTAGTGTTTTATTACTTTTTAGTGTTTAACAAATACCTAACAACAAAAATCGCGAATTCATGTCTTCAACTGTGATTTCAGCAAATGAAGGAAAATATCTAACAACTAATCAGGATAATCACATGATGATCCATAGGTCTCTGTCTGTATGTGTGTCTCTCTGTTTGTGTGTGAGTGTCCGTGTGTTTATGTCTGTCTGATCTCCATCAAAAAAATGGAGAGAAGCACTAATGTACGTGGTTGGAGTGCAAGTGAAACCAGATGCTTAATTTCCATTTGGACAGAAGATTCAGTCCAAAAAAAAAACTAGATGACTCCTATCGTAACCAGGCATTTTTGTTTTCTTAGCTAGCCCGTGCTAAACAAATCTGGCTCTTGTGTGGTGACAGAGACTTATGTAATATCAATGTGCAAGGTCATTTGACCTCCTAGCAGCATTGACGTAGGCAATAACAAAATCTGAACAGAAGTAGTCAGCTGGACACATTGGGGAAGCGTGATAGACACAAGTGCAAATGGTGAGGTGTTTCAGCTGTCCGCTCATGATCCGACCTCCCAAGACACATTTTAAAACCAAGTGTAAGCAACGCCTGTGTGTCTGTGTTTGTTTGTGTGTGTGTGTGTGTGTGTGTGTAAACTACCTTTCACTCCTTTTGGCAAGATAATGGGCCATAGCAGCATGATCAGCATTCACTTGTGCTCTGTGATGAGCAACTTTTTCCTTGCTTAAAAGTAGCATCTATTAGGGGGAAAAGGCTGTATTACATTGTATTAATTTTGAAATAGCAGAAATATAATAAACTGTATTTGCAGATGTAAATGTTTAACCTTTGAGTAATATTACTCCTATCACTGAACTATTGGAGTTTTAAGTCTTTTAAACTGCTGCTCATGTTCACTATTCACCCATTTCCTTCTGCTACATTATGAAATTGTACATATATTACATTATATATTGCTTAAAATTGTAAGTGAATGGAATACAAATATACATTAAAGATAAACATTTCAAAAACACCAAAGTCATGCAACATAATCATTTTATCCTTGCGTTATGGAGCTTTAATAATAATGCTGTAGATAAATCACTTTTTCCAAAAATATGACACTGAACACTTGAAAATCGTTCCACATGGTAAGTTAGTGCATCTTTAATCAGCAACACAAACTACTGATATTTCACAAAATTGGCCTCTAACAGAAAGGCTTGTAATAGGAGTCAACTCATGTAACCAGTTGCATTATTTGACAACAATTTAAAAACAAAATTGACAGGCATTATCGTGTACACCGATGTAAGCACATGGCCTTGGTGTGAAATGTTTCAAACAATATTTGGCAACACTTAAAGCTGTAAGAATAATGCACTGTATTGCATCCATAAATTATCATAAACACGGCTATAAATATTTATACAAAGGCATATTGCATTATAGCCATGCTTATTATGCATTGTGAATACTCTATGAAGTTGTCATTTATAAAGGACATTGCTGCCTTAGAAAAGGTGCAACGAAGAGCTACGAGAATGATTCCTGGTCTTAGAGGAATGTCTTACGAGGAGAGGTTAGCGGAACTGAATCTGTTCAGCCTTGAGCAAAGGAGACTAAGGGGGGATATGATTCAGGTCTATAAGATTCTAACGGGTCTGGATGCTGTTCAGCCAAATGACTATTTCAATATTAGTCTAAATACTAGAACTCGTGGCCATAAGTGGAAATTAGCGGGAGAACATTTTAAAACAAATTTGAGGAAGCACTTCTTTACACAGCGTGTAGTCAGAGTATGGAATAGTCTTCCTGCTATTGTAGTGGAAGCTAAAACCATGGGTTCCTTTAAATCAGAGCTGGATAAGATTTTAACAACTCTGAGCTATTAGCTAAGTTCTCCCCAAACGAGCTTGATGGGCCGAATGGCCTCCTCTCGTTTGTAAATTTCTTATGTTCTTATGTTCTTAATGCACTATAAATACCTTCATAATGCAGTACAAAGCAGCCTTAATTTTAATACCGACAATTATAATGCATGATGCAGATATTAATACTGCATTATAAATGACAGCTTCATATAGCATCCATGATGCATAATAAACATGGCTATGATGTGTTATGCCTTTTCATAAATATTTATAGCTGTGTTTATGATAATGCATTGTATTGCATACATAGAGTATCAAGGTATGTATGATACATCATAAAAGGGTGCTTCACAAAGTGTTATCCAATTTTTTAAGTAAATACTCATTTTCATAATTATGATGAATTGTCAGTGTTTTCGTGGGGTCATGCCATTTGACATTTAAACCTAACCATACCAGTACCTGAGCATACCCTAAAAATGTCAAATTATGTGATATTTTAAAGGAAGATACTAAATTTGACATGCCACAGTTGGGGTTACTAGGGGTTAATTTCTGTGACATTATGAAATATGAAAAAGAGAAGTACAGTGGTACCTCGGTTCTCGAACTTAATCCGTTCTGTACTGCGGATCGAATCCTAAAAAGTTCGAGTTCTGATCGAATTTTTCCCATAAGAAATAATGGAAAACCAATTAATTGGTTCCCGGCCCCCCAAAATTACACCTAAATATGTTTTTTTTTTTAGCATTTAAACACAATGAATAGGATAAAACAAGAAGAGCATTTTTTTCTTAATGGCTTCCAAAACGATAAAGATCTTATCCTAACATTACTCCTGTCCTGCCCCGATCGTCCGCTCCTTCCGTGTGCCACGCCCCCTCGTTAACCTTGTGTGGGATCCCCATGTGATCAGCTGTTTCTGGTTGTTGTCATTAGTCCTCTGTATTAAGTCCGCGTTTCGGTTTTTTTCCCCAGTCCGGTCAGTGGGTGCATTCGACTTGCTTACAGCGCTGGCTTAAAGCAACGCATTCTGATCCTGACGCAATGCATTACGGTTAGATGCCTTGCGACCTCACCCGGCTGCACAAACTGGAACCGCCTCCGTGACGACACACCTTTGCCCTTATTGGCTGAAGAGTTTAGTTACACGCATGACGTTTGTATCCCAGGCAGTTCCAATGCGTAATCTGCTATTTCTCCCGAATATCACGTTAAGCAGTGAGAACTGTTTTTCAGTTAATTTACCTGGTAAAATAAAGTTTAAATAAATGACATAAATGCTCCAATAGTACACGTAAGTTAGTAGTTTATTTATTGTTAGTTACTGTAATGTTGCGCTGCTTTATTTGGTTAATCGTCCAGTCTCAGAATCAGAATCAGAATCAGAAAAACTTTATTTATCCCGGAGGAAATTGCTCATGTTACTACAGACGGTCACACATAGACACAGGACAAGAACATAAAAGAAAAGAATATCTGTGAAGAAGGTTGTCTGTATGTTGTCCCCCACAAGAGGCTCTCACTTAAACTCAAAGCGACAGGTATTTTAGGAACTGTAGCGACCTGGATTGATAACTGGTTAACAGATAGGAAGCAGCGAGTAGTTATAAGAGGCACAATATCACAGTGGGCCTGCGTTCATAGTGGGGTACAGCAGGGTTCAATTTTAGGACCACTATTGTTCCTAATTTACATAAATGATATAGACACCAATATATACAGTAAACTGGTGAAATTTGCAGATGACACCAAGGTGGATGGTGTAGCAGATACTGAACTAGCGGCTCAGCAGCTACAGCGGGATCTTAATTTAATTAGTGACTGGGCCGACACCTGGCAGATGAAATTTAACATAGACAAATGTAAGGTACTCCATGTAGGGAGCAGAAATATAAAGTACAGGTATTTTATGGGACCTACTGAAATAAAGGTAGCTGATTATGAGAAAGACCTTGGTGTGTATGTTGATGCTTCCATGTCTCATTCTCGCCAGTGCGGGGAAGCAATAAAAAAGGCCAATAGGATGTTGGGGTATATCTCCAGGTGTGTGGAGTTTAAGTCAAGGGAGGTAATGCTAAGATTATACAATTCCTTGGTGAGACCTCACCTAGAATATTCTGTGCAGGTTTGGTCACCATATCTTAAAAAGGACGTTGCGGCCTTAGAAAAGGTGCAGCGTAGGGCCAAAAGAATGATTCCTGGTCTTAGAGGAATGTCATACGAGGAAAGGTTAGTTGAGCTAAATCTGTTCAGCCTCAAGCAAAGGAGACTGAGGGGGGACATGATCCAGGTCTATAAGATTCTAACAGGTTTGGATGCTGTTCAACCGAATAGTTACTTCAGCATTAGTTCAAATACAAGAACTCGTGGCCATAGGTGGGAATTAGCGGGAGAACATTTCAAACTGGATTTAAGGAAGCACTTCTTTACACAGCGTGTAGTCAGAGTATGGAATAGTCTTCCTGATAATGTAGTGCAAGCTGAATCCTTGGGTTCCAGAGCTACTGTAGATAAGATTTTAACAACTCTGAGCTATTAGTTAAGTTCTCCCCAAGCGAGCTCGATGGGCTGAATGGCCTCCTCTCGTTTGTATAGTTCTTATGTTCTTAAGGCATTCAAGTAAGAATTGCATTGTAGTATGACTCATTTCCTGGCGCGTACAATTTATATTATGTCAGCGTTCACCGTTCGACTTCTGATATTCAGATCGAGTTCTAGGTCAAACTGGCTTGTTCGACTTTCAAGAAATTCGAGTTCTAGTGAGTTTGAGAACCGAGGTACCACTGTACTTGAATGGTGGTTACACCACCCTGACACTTACAAATAGTTCTGATATAAGATCATGCCAAACTAACTGATAGGGTGTTTTATTGAGAATTTCACCTTTTTAATGCAAGTTTAATTAGAGGTCATCGTTGACTTACAACTACTGTATGATCTGACTGACCCTACCTGGGGGTAGGGAAGGCCACAGGGATGAGTGTTATGGCTGGCCTGTACACTGGTAGTGTAAGTCCTGTGCAGAGTGGAGGGAGAACCTCCATGTTTTTCCCAGTTGATCCTGGGGTTTTCGAGGCGTGGGTTCTTGCTCCTGCTCTGTTCAATGCTTGCATGGACAGGGTGTTGGGCAGGGTCATGGGGTCCAACGGCTGTGGGGCATCTGTTGGTGAAGATGACTTTGCTGATGATGATGTGATCTTCACGGAGTCAATGGAGGCTCTGATCAGGGTTCTTTAGAGACTGAGTGAGAAGTCTGAGTGTCTGGGATTGCGAGTGTCCTGGATAAAAACCAAGATCCAGGCCTTTAATGACTTCTTAGGCACAGCCATCAGTAGCGTGTGTCTGCAAGGAGAATGTCGACCTCATGGAGAGATTCACTTACATTGGCAGCGATATTCATGTCTCTGGTGACTCTGAAGTCAGTAGACGGATTGGGAGAGCATAGGAGGTCATGAGGTCGCTGGAAAGGGGTTTGTGATGCTCCTGATATCTTTGCAAGAGAATGAAGGTCCAAGTCCTTAGAGTCCTGGTGCTCCCTGTCTTGTATGGCTGTGAGACATGGACACTATCCAGTGAGCTGAGACTAAAGCTGGACTGCTTCAGTACTGTGTCTCTTCAAAGAATCCTTGGGTACTGCTAGTTTGACTTTGTGTTGAACAAGTGGTTTGCTAGAGGAGTCATGAATGAGGAATATTACCTACATTGTGAGGGAGCGTCAGCTACGGCACTATGGCCATGTGGCACGTTTCCCTGAGGGTGATCTGGCTAACAGGATCAGCATTGCTGAGGACCCGATTGACTGGACCAGGCCAAGGGGACACCCATGTAACACCTGGCTGAGGCAGATGGATGGCCATTTCCAGAGGGTAGGACTGGACCATGTGTCTGCTTGGGGGATCGCCTGAGGTGTTTCATCATGTGGTGGGTGCAGCAAGGCACTGCATCAAAGCATGCTACCCAACCTGACCGGACCTGCTGGGGCTAAAGCTCACTCTGGGCAACACTCGAGGTGCCAGACACAGCGCAGTCATGGCCACATATTTGCTGTTTCAGAATGGTTGTAAAGTCGAACAGCCGCAAGTCGCATAGGTCATAAGTCGACGACGACCTGTATTTGGTACAAAGTTTTCACAATTACACACCATTTTTGCCATCATACTCCAAATATTTTGTCAGAATCAATTAACAGAAACTTTGGACTTTTAGACTAGGTCTTAGACTTGAAGAAATTTTAGACTTTAAAAAGAATGCATGTAATTCATACATTTATTTTCAAATTCTGATGCCTTCCAATTTAACCAAACCATATGGATACACACACAAAAATAGCATTACACCCTTGACCCATATGTACAGCTCAATATTGCAAAAACACATATTTAAATTTAGAAATAATCCTACTAAAATCTGTTTTTATGTGACATTTTAAAATGAAGTAATTATTTTTATGAATACATGTACATACACTCTTGGTCAGGAGTGGGCAATCTTTTCCTCAAAGGGCCAGTGTGTATACAGGTTTTTCAGATAACCTTTAGGTCAGCTGTTCAATCCCAGGTGTCAGGACTCCCGTAACTAGTAATGTAATTATGGAGTAGCAGCAAAAGCCCTCGTAAATAACGGCCATTTCTGGATGAGTCCCCTCATTCTTTTATGATTACACGATTTGACGTCTTTAGGAGCATTCAGTCTTACCTTTATAAAAGAAAAAATAAATATATATATATATATATATACACACACACACACACACATATACATACACACACACACACACACACACTCACCTAAAGGATTATTAGGAACACCATACTAATACGGTGTTTGACCCCCTTTCGCCTTCAGAACTGCCTTAATTCTACGTGGCATTGATTCAACAAGGTGCTGAAAGCATTGTTTAGAAATGTTGGCCCATATTGATAGGACAGCATCTTGCAGTTGATGGAGATTTGTGGGATGCACATCCAGGGCACGAAGCTCCCGTTCCACCACATCCCAAAGATGCTCTATTGGGTTGAGATCTGGTGACTGTGGGGGCCATTGTAGTACAGTGAACTCATTGTCATGTTCAAGAAACCAATTTGAAATGATACGAGCTTTGTGACATGGTGCATTATCCTGCTGGAAGTAGCCATCAGAGGATGGGTACATGGTGGTCATAAAGGGATGGACATGGTCAGAAACAATGCTCAGGTAGGCCGTGGCATTTAAACGATGCCCAATTGGCACTAAGGGGCCTAAAGTGTGCCAAGAAAACATCCCCCACACCATTACACCACCACCACCAGCCTGCACAGTGGTAACAAGGCATGATGGATCCATGTTCTCATTCTGTTTACGCCAAATTCTGACTCTACCATTTGAATGTCTCAACAGAAATCGAGACTCATCAGACCAGGCAACATTTTTCCAGACTTCAACTATCCAATTTCGATGAGCTCGTGCAAATTGTAGCCTCTTTTTCCTATTTGTAGTGGAGATGAGTGGTACCCGGTGGGGTCTTCTGCTGTTGTAGCCCATCCGCCTCAAGGTTGTGCGTGTTGTGGCTTCGCTGCATACCTCGGTTGTAGCGAGTGGCTATTTCAGTCAAAGTTGCTCTTCTATCAGCTTGAATCAGTCGGCCCATTCTCCTCTGACCTCTAGCATCAACAAGGCATTTTCGCCCACAGGACTGCCGCATACTGGATGTTTTTCCCTTTGCACACCATTCTTTGTAAACCCTAGAAATGGTTGTGCGTGAAAATCCCAGTAACTGAGCAGATTGTGAAATACTCAGACCGCCCGTCTGGCACCAACAACCATGCCACGCTCAAAATTGCTTAAATCACCTTTCTTTCCCATTCTGACATTCAGTTTGGAGTTCAGGAGATTGTCTTGACCAGGACCACATCCCTAAATGCATTGAAGCAACTGCCATGTGATTCGTTGATTAGATAATTGCATTAATGAGAAATTGAACAGGTGTTCCTAATAATCCTTTAGGTGAGTATATAAAAACGTACAAAAATAATCGGATCAGAAATACAACCGTATAACACATAAAATCAACTGGCATAAACAGTAACTATTTACACGTAAGTGGGTTGGAAACAACTGCGATAAGCCGTCAGTGCTCTGTAAACTGATGAATAACCAATAACCTTAATTATTCTTTAATAATGAAGCGTTTCCCTGAATAGCGGAATCAACAAGGATTAAATATGGGAGCCACCCTTGGAGACCTCAAAAGGAATCTAACGAGACATTGGAGAAGTATGCAATACAATATCAGTACTGCTGTTTGCCAAATGATTAATTATGCAACGCTTATTCAACGATAAATATGGAAAAGACAGTCAAAAGATAAACGCGCACATAAAACTGTTACCAGTCAAAATTGTCACCAGTAAAAAAGAAAAACAATGTCGTCAAATTTGTTAGTAACAGAGAAAATGCAGTGCTGAACATGACAAGCAGATGTTTGAGAGACAACTAACTGTTGAAACTAAAACAAAACTCGGCGGGCTCCCTCTCCCAACTCCCAGCGCTCTCACCATACAGCGGTCTGCACTGTGAGAAACGCGGCTACATGCTTCAACCATCCAGCATGAAGCATGAGGCCCATGTCAGATGTTTCTTTGTTCTGTTTCATATAAACGCGCCACTGAAAACTTTGATGACGTTTCTCAAGTAATAGCCAATTGAAGCGCATCTCTTATTAGGACAATGAAATGTCAGCAACGAATCAGAATAATCATGGACTTGGCGGCAGCCAATGGGAGCGGAGACTGGCTGAGACTGCGAGAGTAATGTTAGAGGCTGGAGACTGAGGGTACTGCGTATTGCTATTGCTCACATACAGCCATTGCACTGCATTAAGATAGAGCGGCAACCTTGGGTAAGTGTCTAGCTAGCATATAAGCGAACCTGTAGCAAGCGACTCGTTAAAATAATGCCAAAAAAGAAGATACTTAACAAGGGTAAAAATTATTAGCAATATTTCGGTACCGATTTCCCCCTTTCGTCTCTTTGTGTACTCAGTTAAAACAAGATACATTAGCCACTTAGCTGTAATGTGTAGTCATCGTTATTTCGCTGGCTGGGTGACGTTCGCAAAGCTGGGGCGCACATTGATGTTTCGTATTTTCGCTCGTACTTAACGAGAGGCATCTGTAGTGATATTCCTAATATAGACTTTTCTGTTAAACTGTTGTGTCCTTTTTTTACGTATGCATAATGTAATAAAACGCATAGCCACTAGTGTGTAATATGCATTTCCTAATAAGGCGATATTTTAATTACATTCTGATACTAGGTTTTCTAAGTTGTGAAATAATGTCTATCCCAAACCAGCGAGGTCTGCCCGTTAGCGGTGTGGCTATCGCTAACCGACTTAAGACTGAAGAGCCCGAAATCTCGTGCTGGGGACCGAGACCAAGAAGAAACGGCGCCTTTAATGGGTCGAAACGCAAATATGAAATTTCTTGCTTAGAATTGTTTAGATTTGTGATTAATATTTTTATTTAAAAATATAATTACTTCTCGGGTTGTAATTTTAACTGAAGACATGTCTCTCACTTAAGCCTCTGTAATATGGCTGACTACATTATCGCAGAGATAGGAACTGAGGCAGAGCCAGTGCGCAGGCAGTGGGAGACGCGCTTGGAGCGCTGTTAAGCCTGAACTTTTTAAAACCGCTTTTTGCCCCGAACCGGCCGGAAAACTTGTCAATTTCGCGGCGGTAAAAGGAAGAAGCAGCGATTCTGTGTCCAGACGCGCGGTCCGCACGGCTCAGTGTTCGCGATTTGCCTGTGTAATCTTGGTATAAAAAGAGGTGGGTCACCCCCCCCCCCCCCCCATTCCGCCTTCCCTTGCTTGGTAATGGCTGAGCAGCGACACAAAGGAAAGGAGCCATATTCCCTGCGCTGGCTAAAGCGCGCTAGCATGTAGCCGAGGGTGACAAGCGGCCATTCCGCGCTTACGGAAGGCGAGCTAGCAGGCTTGCTAACTGCATAGAAACCGTACGGTGCCGATCACATCACCATGTACACCCGGAGCGGCGCGTCGGCATCCTTGGAGGGGAGTAAACGGCAAAGGATGTGCCGCTTGTAAAAATATGTGACCGGTATTAAATGGAGGAGACATTTGAAGGGGACTTTCTCTCATAAGGAAGCCATTTTCACAAAATGGAAGAAGAAATACGCTGCTGACCTCCTTTTCTCCCAGCAAGCTAAAATAACGCCATGCTGACTGGATAGTGATGTACTAGCTAGCTTTAGGAATTGTCCGCCAAATGCCCTAATAGGTGCTACTTTGGTGGAAATATAATCTTTTAAATAATTAGAACACAATACAAGTATAATTTGTACACGTTTTACATATCAGTGGTAACCTATTACATATTTAAACTGAATTTATTAATGCTATTTTTAATTACGGGTTATAGACAGGGAGTTTTATTAGTTTACTTCGCTCACATATACAATTTAAACGTCTTTTGGATGCAAAATTTGCGGGTTGATTTGCTTTACCTAAGTAGCTAGATTGAAGACATCCTTCACAATACTGTCATCTTTGGCACTTTTGAGTAAGTTAGCGGCCCTCGTAAATTTCGAGTTGGAACGTATAAAATCCCCTTGATTCTCTAGGGGAAGCGTTTTCACTGCGTTATTTCACCGATCGGTCTCGCCTGAACTTTTACCAGGTTGATAATCGGGCGTGTGGTAAAATAAATAGGGGGCTGGTTTTAGTCGAGGCTTAAGCGTAGGAAAACAGGAGATCACCCTGGGGTACGAGAGTCGAGTGTATGACCCAGTGTCGAGTTGATCGTTGAATTTGACGTTTTCTATAATAAAATACACTATAACCGCATTTTTTCATACTTGGCTATACCAGTACTATAGCATACCAGTTTTAAAGTGTTGCTAATGTAATGTCACTATTGCAGAAGCCAATTTGTCCCCGTGAACAAGAAGTCATTGCGATACGTTTAAATTAAAATGTGATTTGTACATAAATCCTGACTTGTGACATACTACTGACTTAAGTTACTTGGAAGTATGTGTCATGTAATTTCTGTTGCTGGTGTCTAGTGGCACTTGTTCATGACTCTAATATTATGCATAGATGACTATGTGCCATAACAATAGAACCACACTGAAATTAATATGCGAGGCATACCATGAGGAGTGAGGTTATTTTGTGTAATTTAACAAATTTGTGCAAGTCAGAAAACTGAGCAGGACAATGGTAATTAGTTCTCAAATTTCTAGCAGCATGTGCTGAAGTTTAAGAAGTAATGTGTTTTGGAGGTGATGAGGTGCCATAAAGAAGAGGATGGAACATGGGAAATGACTTGAGTCCAGACAGTAGTTTTTAGCATGTTTGACTTCTGCAGAGACAAGGTGGAATTGTAGTGAGCCCCGAGGGGCACGCGGGGAAAGCAAAGTGGTCTGGCTCCAGGGGAGGGAATATGAGGTTCCAGGGATATTCTGATATTCTGATTCTGAAGCACTTCCTGATTGATTGGACAGCATTAGGGTTTCAAACATCACACCATAGAAGTTGCATCTCCTGTTTTGGGGGATATACAAGTGGAGGGGCAATAAGATTTAATAGACAGGTAGTCAGGTATATTTGATAAATACCGGACATACTTAAACTTGTAGCTCTACATAGAATTATTTTAATTAATAGAAGTAGGTTAATGGTATGATGTTAAGGGAAAACAGTTTTGTTGGCCTTAATGCTTATGCTGTAGTTTTTTTATTTAAAACAGACACACGTAACTAAGATGGGTAAAGATCCGAATAAACCAAAAGGAAAGATGTCCTCCTATGCATACTTTGTGCAGACTTGTCGGGAGGAGCACAAGAAGAAGCACCCAGATGCCAGCGTCAACTTCTCTGAGTTCTCCAAGAAATGCTCTGAGCGATGGAAGGTATGGGTCTTGTGTGATACGAGGTAAAACTGTCATTAGACAGGAGCTTCCTGAGCTCATTTTCATATTTACCACAGTATACCATATGGTAACTGAAGTTGTACCTTCTGGTCACAATATTTATCACGAAGTTATGGATGCATGATTGATTCCCATTTGAACTTTGATCAGTGTGTTTAGGGTACTGTTATTCAGTGACTGAAGTAACTTAATTTTTTGTTTTAGACAATGTCTGCTAAGGAAAAGGGTAAATTTGAAGACTTGGCTAAACAAGACAAGATCCGTTACGACAGAGAAATGAAGAACTATATCCCTCCAAAGGGTGAGAAGAAGAAGAGAGCAAAAGATCCCAATGCACCCAAGAGACCCCCGTATGTGCATCTTGCTTTATGGTTAAGAATTTGTTAAAAGTGCTTCTATATCCTTGTAACATGCACTCACACAGGAAAACAGTCAAATGAAGGAATGTCTGTTCTTTCAGATCTGCGTTCTTCATATTTTGTGCCGACCATCGCCCAAAAATTAAAAGCGAGAGTCCTGGTCTGTCCATTGGGGATGTAGCGAAGAAACTGGGAGAGATGTGGAACAGCACCTGTGCCGAGGACAAACAGCCATATGAGAAGAAGGCAGCCAAACTGAAGGAGAAGTATGACAAGGTAAGTTTGTGATGGCAATACATCACAGCAGTGCACTTCCAAATACCACTGATCCATGTCCCACTACAAGCAGTCTTCTAATGGTAAAAAATAAGTTTTCTGTAGCGTGTCTAACAACTTTGTGGTTTTCATTGGAAGTGACATCTAGGAAACTTGTAACCTATGATGGAGTGTGCCTGATTAATTCAGTTTTACATTAAACATCATTAGAGATTAATAGGATTATATTGGACTGCTTGTGCCCAGTCATTTTTTAACTCCCATTGTAGCTAACTAGGAAGGCAACACACTCTTCCCCATATGTGGTGCTGCTGGGGGTTGGTTATTGCATGTGCAATGCAGAGTCTACATTTCATTATTGTTGCCAGGATATGGCGGCCTACCGTGCTAAGGGCAAACCCGATTCTGGAAAGAAAGCCCCAGGTATGGCAATGAAAGCCAAGAAAAGGGATGATGATGATGACGATGACGATGAGGAAGATGAAGAGGAAGATGAGGACGACGATGAGGATGAAGATGATGAATAAATTTGTTACTCAGAGCCTAGGTTCTTGTTTAGTATCATTTATCCCCTATGTACACTTTTGTCTCCAAATACAAAAATAAACAAGGAAATGTTAGGCTGTGTATATGAAATGTTTTTAAGCTGTACAGTTTTTGTTCCTCTTCTCTTTTTTTTGTAAAGTTAACACTAAAAAAGTGTCTTAGCCCTACATTTTTTAGTGGTAGTTCCCAAGCTACTTCCCTTGCCTTGCCCAGTTTAAGGGGTTGTCAAACAACATGCAGGTAGTGGGTTTCCTGTTCCTGATGCATAGCACAAGATCTTGTTTTATGTGGGGTAGCTGTTTGTTTGCAAAAAATGTTTTTTTTTTTTAGTTTTTTCCCTTTGTTGTAATATTCAGTCCTTGCTGTACTTTGAATACCACTCTGTAATTGCGACAATAAAAAATGCAGCTGTTTTTGTTGACATTCTGAATGCTTCTAAAGTAAAACTTTTTTTAAGAAACAACAAATTGTACAAATGATTTCTGTGGGGTACTGTGGGCCAGAAGAGAAGATACATCACTCTATACCAATATATATTTTAGTCCTTTAAGCCAAAAATGCATATTGGCCTTGTGTGAATAAAATTTATTTAATGGCTGTTAGGTTGATGTGTTTTGTCTATGGGGAAATATGCAGAGATGTATACTGACGTAGGTCTGTGATTCAGTAAATTCCAAGTGTGATTAATGAAACTGGAGGTGCAAGGTGGGTGTAACCTTGCACTGGGAGCAGTCACCCCTCACTTGACATTCTGCCAGAATTGTATAAAAAAAAACTGAATATTATTCGGATAATGTAATGCTGCAGTTCATTTTTCAGAATTTGTTTAGTCCTGAATGCTAAGTGATATGTACTTCGTCATTATGTACGTGTAACTAATTAAGTGATGTCTGCGCTACTATGTGTGGTTTTGACAGTGTGGACCGGGCCGCAACCTTTCTGGACGCGCTTCTGGTGATGCTGTACGGTATAGCTTGTTATCTTCTGGCTAAATAGTGCAATGGCTGAAAAGCACTTTTGCTTGAGCCAGTGATTAAGCCATTTTGACTTGTACCCACCACAAGCTAACAATATATCCTATATGTAAAAATAAAATTGTTATATTAGCTTGTAGTGCACCGTTTTTATTCATTTCTGCGTGTTACTGTGCAAATGCACTTGATTGGTCACTACCATCACTAGATTTTGGGTTTTGCATTCTGCAATAAGTCAGACGCAGTTTCACGTTTTAGACGATTCCTGATTCGAAATTCGCATCCGTGAATAGTCAGGGCTTATGGTGCCATGAAAATCGCGTAGTGCTATACACGGAAATAAAAGTTAAATATTGCGCCAGTTTAACAGTTAGCAGTGTACAGTCATAGGTATGCATTGTCACGTTATACCACGGAAATACTTCTGAGGTAAGTAGACATTTCTAACGCAGGTTATATTCCTGTAACAGAAAACATACATTCATATATAATGTCATATAAATGACATTCTTAATAATGACCAGAAATTACTTGAATAAAAGGCTAATAATGGATTATACAGGCATAACCTACTTACAAATTCGAACCGAAAACAGGGTGTATTCTAGCTCTCGTTCAAACGGAAGTATGGCATAGCAAAAAAATGTTACTGGAATATTCCCAGAATTTAATTTGTTTATGTAAAATACTGTAGATCATTAGTATGGATCATTGTAGAACCATTTGTATTATTGTATTTTATTAAAAACGACAACAGATAAAGAGATGAATCATGTGAAGCCGAATCACAACGTCACGTTGTTGCGTCTGCAAATCAACCACAACCATTCAGTAAATAAAGCAGAAGTCGCCACCAAGCGGTGAATAAAGGTCATAGCAAACATGAACGTTAAACCAATATAGTGTAGTACAGTACACGGTCTTTCAAATAATGTTCATATACCCATCCATGTTTAACAACTGCTTGTCCAGGTGTATGTGACAAGGTATACGGATGTGGGCTTGTAACCCCCCCCCCCCCCCCAATAATTACAACCAGCCAATTCAACCCTCTGGACCCCCTTAAATGGGTGAAGACCTCCCCCCCCCATGCTCCAAAGTCATGCCCTTGACAAGGTATAAAGTGGAGTGCAGCTTGGAAAGTCTGTTTCAGTGACAATTTGTCTAAACTACTAATTTATGGCTGAGTCACAATAGTTTATGAATTATTAATTTGATTTAACTTTATTAAATGTGCATATTAAAATTTTCCTTATATGGATAACATTTTGTACACATCTTTATGCATTGGTATGTTTATGTATCACCTGGGGCGTGACCATTTAAACTTTGTGAAAACTGATTCTCTGCAAGGGTCCAGTTAATAATTTTATAAATAATGAATGGTATTACTGACATAAATATTTTGATAATGAGGCACTTCACTACATTCCCTAAAATATGGCAATAGTTAAAATATGTCATAAAACCTGCAGGAGACCATGCCTTATAATAGTAACAGTATGTCTGTAGTTATCTATAAGCAATAGCATCAGTGCATCAGACATAATAACCATTCAGAGCACATGTCAATGTAATAAAGAGGTCTGATCTACATGAATAAGTATGGAAAAGAACCAAAGGGTTTCAAACACAAACACCCAGACCCCACAATAAAAGTAAAGAATAAATGCAAACAAAGAGGAAGCAACTGGGAACAACAGCAACTCAGTCATGAAGTGGTGGAACACGTAAAATCATAGAGCAGGGACATCACATGCTGACACACATAGTGTGCAGAAGTTGCCAACTGTCTACTATAGCTACAGTCCTTTAAACTTTGTCTGGCCTTCAGATTAGCTTAAGAACAGTGTGTAGAGAACTTCATGGAATGGGTTTCCATGGCCAAGCAGCTGCATCCAGGCCTCACATCACCAAGTGCAGTGCAAAGTGTCGGATGCATTGGTGTAAAGCACGTCGCCACTGTACTCTAGAGCATTGAAGACGTGTTCTCTGGAGTGACAAATTACGCTTCTCTGTCTGGCAATCCAATGGACGAGTCTGGGTTTGGCGGTTGCCAGGAGAACAGTACTTGCCTGACTGAATTTTAAAGTGTAAAATTTGGTGGAAGTGGGATTATGGTGTGGGGTTGTTTTTCAGGGGTTGGGCTTGGCCCCTTAGTTCCAGTGAAAGGAACTCTTAATGCTTCAGCATTCAAAGCAATTTTGGACAATTTCATGCTCCCAGCTTTGTAGGAACGGTTTGGGGATGGCCCCTTCCTATTCCAACATGACTGTGTACCACTGAACAAAGCAAGGTCCATATGGATGAGCAAGTCTGGTGTGGAGGAACTTGACTGGCCTGCACAGAGCCCTGACCTCAACCTGATAGAACACCTTTGGCATGAATTAGAGCGGACACTGTGAACCAGACCTTCTCATCCCACATTAGTGTCTGACCTCACAAATGCTTTCCTGGAAGAATGGTTAAAAATTCCCAAACACACTTAAACCTTGTGGACAGCCTTCCCAGAAGCATTGTAGCTGTTATAGCTGCAAAGGGTGGGCCAGCAACATATTAAAGCCCTATGTATTAATAATGTAATGTCATTAATGTTCATGTGTGTGTAAAGGCAGGTGTCCCAATACTTTTGGCAATATAGTGTATATCCTTTCAAAATGATTTAAGTTCCCTGAGCACAGAAGAATGGGAATGAACATCAGTAAAATCTGAGAATATTTTTATCTTCAAGGTACCCTGAGGCATCCTTATAGAGAGGTATAACACAAGTGGTGGGAACGAATACATCCTTCTGTTAAAATTTCTGCAAGGTATCAAGGTTACAAATAATAATAATAAAAAACTGGTACTCTGTACATCACAATGCCATAGATACATTTTCAAACATCAATGTCTAGGAATGTCTAGTTATTACAATCACTGGTAACCACAGTAACATACCTTGAGTTTTGTCCCATGGAACAGAAAAATATCTGTGTGGTGGGAGACTGGGGGAAGGAAATGAGTTGGGGGTGTGGATTTGCCCAAGGGCAGCTGAACAGTGGGGGCCATACCTAAGCAAAGCTGAGGAAACAAAAGTCCTCTATAAATGCTTGTTCTTTGGGGTCTTCTGGGGTTCCAAAACTGGAAGGAAGTGCAGTAGCAAGCAGGCTTGCTGGAATGAAGGGTCACCACCAAAAACACAAGGACATCTCCCTTTTTTTGTTTCCAGTGTCTGATAGCTGGTTATGCTTTTATTTTGTTGTGTGTACTGGTGATTCCTTGAGGGGGAGCCATTGAGCAGTTGCTATTTTACCTGACAAATTCAGCCAGCTGCTATGAGCTCCAGTAGCTGAAGAAAATGCTGTAAAACCTTCATCCCTTCATCTGCCTTCTCTGTAGTAAGAATCTGACATGTCACATGGAATGTCACATGCACACAGTTATAACAGTACTGCGACTAATGTTGATTTTAGGATGGTATAATAGCTAAAAACATGCACATCAAAGCCCTATGTACTAAAAGTATATACAGTGAAATATGTGGAGTCATGCAGCTATCATGTCAAATTAGACTTTCAACAAGGGCTGGGAAAGTTAATGCTTAGGGTTCATTTTGAGGTTAATAACGCATCATTACTTCTTTTATTGCCTTAAAATCTGTATTTTGATATCCAAATGGGAGAATGGTATGAGCAAAAGTTTTTGATAGAGACATATAATATTCCTTTCCTGGTTATAAATTATGGAAGAGCGTTGATTTTGATGTTTCCCAGAATCACAGAATTCAGAGCTGAAATCAAAACATTCAGTTAGCATCTCACTGGAAAGCTGACATCACCTGAATTTTTTAGGTATACTTACTGAAATCTGTTGCTCTGATACAATGATTTTTGTAAACATTTTCCCCAAATAAGTAGCCAAAAATCTTGTTCGTAAAATGTTTTTAAAATTTTCAACTTGGTTGTATTGTATATATATTGTGGTACCAGACATGTCAGTCTCACAATGGATGAATGAAGCAAAGTCAAAGTGCAGGGAAACACAAAATAGTTTTACTGACTAAATGGCACTCACTCTCATAAGAACATAAGAAATTTACAAACAAGAGGAGGCCATTCGGCCCATCAAGCTCGTTTGGGCAACAACTCTCACAACTCTTACACACTGCCCATCATGCTGGCCACTCCAATTACTCAAACGACACGTGGCAGGTACACACACACACACATCCCTATTTTTACCCATCTCGGTAGCCTGTGTCTCTGCAGCCACTGGACCCCAGGTTTCCCACCATCCTCCTCAGTCCCGGCTGCCCAGGATCTCAAGCATGGCCCAGGGCTGGGGGCTGGTATGGAACTATGCAGTTAAAATGCAGCACGACAGTCCTGCGCCAATCTGGCATCCACACCCTGTAAACCACACCTCCAGTGGCTATCCAGCTTGGGTGACCACCCCATCCTCCTGATGGGGCAGTACACCTAGACAGAGTCCCAGAGCTTGGCCTGTTTCTGTCTGACCGTGGCCGCATCCTGATGCTGCCTGGCCAGCTTGTGCACAGTATGCACACGTTTCCAGAGCTGAGGCAGGTAGTCCAACCCCAGTGTTATGGGCTGCTCTGGCTCAGGGAGCCGAACGCCAGCTCCACCGGGATCTGCAGCTCACAGACAGGCATGAGGATGGCGGGGGTGCAGCCAGTGCTCTCCTGCACCGCTACACGATAAGCCCACAGGACCAGGGGAGTGGCGGCATGCACATTTTTATCGATCTCCTCTTCTATGGCGCTCTCCGCAATGCAGGCCTGGCTCCGGGGTGGGTGAAGTGCTGTACCCAGGACTCCTCTGCCTGCTCCACAGGTGCAGTCAGCATGGCTGGCTTCAATAGGTACACATGCCGGCACAGCCACTCTGCGGAAAACGCAAACCGAACAGACGCTCCAGTGAAGTGATTGGAGCTCCACTGTTATCCTGTTCCCCGAGAGAGAGACTTAGGAGTGCTGGCAGCACCTCCCCTTCCAGTGACTTTACCAGGTGACCCAATGTCTCTTTGGGGGACCAGTTGGATTTGGATGAGGTAGGGTTCCTGGGGCTCTTTCCTGTCATAGCTTGGTAGTTTTAGGTGGGTCTTCGACTCAATCAGCTGCATCCCTGCATCACACTTGTCCTGGTAGGTCTGGTGGGAAGCGCTAGCGCCATCCTGTACCTCTGGGAAGCCATAGTGTTCGGTTTCTAGTTGTCTCCTAGGGTTTGCTGCACTCCATTTGATTGCAGGTTCCCAGGAGCTCTTTGTTCTTTACTGAGCTCTTCTATCTGCATCCAGGTCTGACACCAGTGAGGCACAGGTACCAGACATGTTGATCGCACAATGGATGAATGAATGTCACAGAGTCCATGAAGCATGATTAAGGGAAAGTCTGACTTATTTCAACAAGTCTGGCTCATTTAAGTGGGAATTCCATTCCATCAACGTGTCTTAAATGAATCCCCGCTGAGTTACCATGGTAACTCACGCAAGTGAACAATTCTGCTCCGGACCAGGTTAACTGTCTCACTTAGTTAAGCGTTGTCTCAAAGAACATCCGATGTGTGGGAACAGATTCATTTAAGACATGTTGATGGCACAGAACTCCCAATTACCCAGAGGTGTGAGGCAACAGTGCTAACCACTGCCCCACTGTGCACAAAGCATATTTATTTAAATTTACAGACCAATTTCTCACACAGTTTCACATCCTTTACTAGTTTAGATTTACTCTTAAAAATATTTGCATGTTTTCAGCACCGTGTTTTGTACTCATTCCAGGACATGCGCCAGCCCCATTACCTCTTTGCTCTCATATGCCCTTTGTGTTCTGGCACCTTCTGATTTACAAATTAAGCACTGCTTATAGACTTTGTTTCTCATTTATTTTCCCCAGAGTTTTTCCCTAGAGACCTTTTTAATAGTACTCTTGGAGGATGGAGGAATTCTATCATGTGATACTCGCTTTCATTACAACCACAGTGTTTCCTTTAGTCCCGCTGTAAAAGAAAGACACTGTCAGGAGCTTCTTAGCAGGTTATGAATGAGACCTTCAGACTGGTGATCCTCAAAGCACTTTAGGCAGAAATGGCACCATTTAAGGTTTCAATGAGAGGATGTATGAAACAAAACTGAAGATTTGCTTCCTCCTCAGCTGATAATCTAAGGCAGGGGAGGGCAATTTTGAACCTCAGAAGCTGGAGGGCATGTTAGTTTTCATTCCTGCTGAGGACTTAATTATGTTTGATTAACTGTCAGCTGAATGAATTTGCACATTTAAAGTTCCGCTGAACTTGTAGACTTGTTTCCATTTTTTCCCCGTTTTTTTCCATTACTGACATCTCCGTTCTGTGCTGTCTTTCTTGGCCTGGTACTTATGACCCTGTCCCTCTGTCCCTCTATCCGCTGGTGCTACGCTTCACGGCTCAGTAAGACCAAGGTCAAGATGGGCACAGCTTTGAGCCGCTGCTCCACCAGCTCTTCTCTCTTTTGACAGAACCTAATGAAGCAGAAACTGACCCCCCCCCCCTCCACAACCATCACCCCAGCAACGCTGCTCTCTTTCGATCCCTGTTACCAAGCCAAACATCTCTCTGACTCCCATTTGGTTGGACCTAAAACACAGCAATAGGAGTAGCTGAGCTTCAGACAGTGCAAAATACGGATGTGCAGATCAATATTAAAAATTGGTTCTTCTGATCTGAATGTTTCGTTTTGAGAATCAATTCTAACATTTAAATATCAGTGTTTTAATCTGGTAATTTAAATGATTATATTATCATAGGGAGCAGAACATGATCTACAACCAGGTGGGGCCGCCCATAAGGGGGGAGAAAGGGAAATGTAATGATCAATCTCCAGCTATCTTACTGTCAAATTTGAGCCCAAATATCAGCATCGATAATGTATTTGTGACACCAACCTTCATATTAGAAAAGAAAGTGAGTGGTATTGCCCATCCCTAGTGCAGAAAATAGAGAATGCTAATAAGCCTGAAATCATTTACACTAAACATTCACTACACTGAATAGGAACCTCTGTTTGTGGCTGATTCTGCCCTCTGCTATGTGACTATGGAGTTTGCCTATTCACTCCATACCAGGCAGGTTTCCCTCAGGTACTCCGGCTTCCTCCCACAATCCAAATAAACACAATTTAGGTGTACAAATGTCTCAAAATTGTCCTTGTGTAACCTTGTATTTGATAAGTGCTTTTTATCTATGGATAGGATTGTTTGTTAAGCAGTACATAAAGTTAGCAGCTATTAATCTTACAGAAAAACATCCAGAGCTTATCCCAGAAACCACAACATAGCCCCATATACAGCAGGGTTTGACATTGTGGGCCTTGTTTCATTACAATCATTAAAATTATCGGCGTTTTGTGCCACAATAACCCTTCGGTTGGTCCATACCACACATTCACGTATCGCATCGATGAGTCTGGATCACCCAGCACCTTGTCGGCGGATCGTGGTTTTCTCCTCTTAAGGCCACTCACATATCTCTCCTTGTAACAGAAAGAATTGTTTTTGGCTGCTTCATTATAATATTTCATCTGCATTTGCAGGACATGAAGTGAACACATTCAGCTAATGGGACATGAAGTGAACCATCCACATGTCCTTGATCAGTCCCATGGAAGGGTGACATTGTGGATGTGACCTACGAACTGTAACATCGTGGGTGAAGACTTCAATCTGCACCCTGCACAGGCCAGCATTGATGGACTTTGGCTTGGCCTGATCGCAGTCCCACACCTTGCTTTTAGCAAGCAAGTCCACTCATTCTGTTTTCTATAACATTAGTATGCCCAGGGGGTGGGAAGCCAGTTGACCTTGGACCCCCAGAGGATTTTTTTCGACATACTTGGGAATTTTAGGTTCCTCTCCTCTGCTGCTATCTGGCTTTCTTTATTTAATTTCCTTTTCTTTTGTTTTCCCTGTTTTGTTTTACTCTTTCTTAATATTGTTGTAATGTATCACAACACACCCATGTGAAGCGCCTTGGGGTGACTCTGTTGTGAAAGGCGCTATATAACAATAAATTGAATTGAATTGAAATGGGTGCCTGTGTGGTTTAATGAGATGTCAGGCCATGGTCCCAGTCTGTCCAACAACATACTATGTGGGAAATGCAAGTACCGATTTTCAGTTTTCATATAACTAAATTTCTGTTCAACATTTTTGTAGAACATTGCAGCTCCACCAGCTACTCTTGTACCTGGTACCGCAGATGCACACCTTGCATCCCCCCGCCCCCAAGCTGGCAGTGTCCAGTGACCATCGAGTGTAAATCTAAACGGTATAGATGGGATAGTCTAATGTGCGCATGGTTGACCTCAGTGATCGGACTTGGGTGTGGACCAACACAACCACCCTGAGATCCTTGAGAGGAGGTGGTTACGGTCCAGTCACAAACGCGTTCTGAAGCAGTTTGTTTGAGGTGCGAATGCGGTCTGACCTCGATCCAACCCAACTACTAAGTGTACTTAGCAAGTTTGAGCCAACTGGCTTCTTTCTATATTTACTTTCTAGCTGCAGCAATAGACGCGTCTGACCAACAAGCAGAGTGAACGTTCTCACATGACTTGTATTGCTGCATTTTGATTCACTTGGGTTTTTCTCTGTGTGAATACAAACCAAACCCAGGGGGAAACACTACAACTTTACAAACTCACCAATTGATTCGGACCAGAACGAATGAACCATAGGTGTGAAAACGCCTCAAAGAATCTTGGAATCTGAGTTATCACAGCTAGAGTCAATATGAAAGGTAAATACAGTATACTATGCATACCCTAAACTGACAACTCAAGGATACTAATTGATATCAAACCAGCTTGAAGACAGATCAACAGCTGTATTTTCAGTCAACTGTATTTTTAATTTTGTGCTTGTATGAATGTTGTAGGTAACATTATTTGACTCTTCATCCTTCCATCCATCCATCCATCTTCCAATCACTAATCCTGGACAGTGTCAGGGGCAGACCTGGATCCTGTCCAGGACAGCATACACAGAGCTTGAGGCAGAGGAACCCACTAGATGCAATGCCAGCCCACTGCACAGCACATACTGGATAAACACTTGGAAGATGAATGGATGGGCAGATGAACTATTCTCTGAAGAGGCAAAGGCCAGCATGGATATGGGATTTCTAATGCAGATGTATGTTTTATTCATCAATGCAATATATGACAATAACAGTACATATACTTAGTAATTTCAGATATACCATGTATAATGAAATGCATCAGCCGAATAGCATATAACCAATGGTTGGCATTCATGGAAACATGTGAGAACACGTAAATTCACAGAGAATCAATTATTCTGCCACAGGATTTAAATTGCATAGCAAGTTTAATAATAAAGTCCTATATGGATTATGTTTTAACTAGGAAGCAAAGCACTTGGCAAAACAGTCAAATCAATTTTTCACAAATGTTAAAGTGCAAATGGTCATATTCTAATAGCAGTTATGGAGAACTATGTAGTAAAAAGGGATTCACACATTGCAAGCACTGTGATGTACCTTCGAGGCGCGCGATTAACACGATTAACACGGTCCTGCTTCATCCTTGCTAAGCTCATCACTTGTCTGCGGGCGTCTCTATACCCTCACCATACCTGACATCCATACATGTGAATGAAAGCACCAAACTGCACATTGTCCCTATATGTCACCTGACACCCGAAACTTCCATCAGGGCAGCAGCTGTATTACAAAAATCAGACTAAGAAGAATTAAGATACATTTCCAAGTGTGTAAATGTAGGACTAAAACTTAAGCTCACTCTATTATATCTACAGCGCCTATTAAAGGTTTTTGTAGACCACAGGTTTTTACTGCTTTTCCATTTATTTCCTAAACTGCAGATTTTTTATCCTTGTTAAGCATAGGAAAGTTGAGTGAACAACTATAACGAGAATATAAGTCAAATAAAACAAGTTTCCTTTATAACTTGGAAAGAGGATGTAACAGTGCATGTCTGACATCCTGTTACCTGGCTGTGTGATGATCACAAAGTCAGATTTTAGGCTGTCATTTAACTTTAAATGCACTAGTTAACTGTTTCATTCCATGAAACAGAGCAGTAATTAATGTCCCTTGTAGAAAGAATGTCTTGAATTTTCTCAGCTGTCATAACTGCTAGATGAGGTTACTTTTAATATGATAATATGATATTTTCTAGATAATAAATGTACTCAAATGGTGAACATATTGTAAATTTGTTTGTTAGCAAAGAATATTGAATGTATTTTTTGTAAATGTTAAGTGAATAACACATGTAGAAAATCTCAGTCTGTGCAAAAACTTTGACTGGTAGTGTATACACACACACACACACACACACACACACACACACGCACACTATATGGACAAAAGCATTGGGAAGCACCTCTTAATCATTTCATACAGCGGTATAAAATCAAGCACCTAGCCATGCAGTCAGTATTACAAACATTTGTGACAGAATCGGTCATTCTGAAGAGCTCAGTTAAATTCAAGCATGATTCTGTCATAACCCACAAGGCAAAAAGTTTTTGAAATGATGACTTTGTGAGACGTCTCAAAAATGTTGAGATATGGTTGAAAAGTGAAAGATAAAAAGACGTCTTTTCGGGGTCTTTGAAAAGGCGTCTATGAGAAGACATCCTTCTACGGACTAGGTTGCATAGTTAATCATGAATTTAGTATTAGTATTAGTGTAATATATAAATGTTGTATATATATATATATGTGTGTGTGTGTGTGTGTGTGTGAGTGTGTATTTTCATATTACATTCATTGTATCATATTATATTAATATTATAAAACTCACAAAATACATGAAACTGACAAGAGTACCAATATAACATTTATTTATTGGACATCTCAGAGTCATGTTATTTAATAGAAAAAACAAACTTGATAAAAATTCTTTAAAATATGCTGTCCTTTAATTATTTTGAAGTATGTAGCCTCCACGCCAGAACGCCCAGCAGCATGCCTTAGATGGTCTGCCACGGCACACGATACATCATAGTCGGTGGCACTGTGGTCCCACTGTTTGACAGCAGCTGCAATGACAAAGAAAACATTTCATTATTTCATCTGTTAACACGTACAGCAAAACAGACAGAGGCTAAATGACTAGCAAATTAGCGGGACAGAGTTGGGTAGGGTGAGAGAATAGACACGATCGAATTAGTGACAAGGTGGAAAAGCTACTCTGATTTGGCACGGAATTCAGAACCATTTTTCATTTTTTTTTTTAAATCCTCCTAATTTTTTGGCACATATGTACATTTTAAAAACAGGGCCACAAACAAAACACCATCTACTTACATGTAATAATTACTTACCTCATTCAATAGGTCACTCTTGGAATATCTGTCCTCATCACTAAGGTCAGAGAGACTTGCCTGCCTTTTCCCACTACTCCTGTCCACTTGTAACTGTTCTGACTTTGAATTCTTGAATGACCAATAACAGTCATGCTTGTCAACCTGTGTGTGAGTGAGCAAGCACAATGAGTGACATGAAGCTGCAGAAACACATTCTAATGAACCTGGTTTATACTTGATACATGTGGCACAGACATGTTGAATGTGTAAGAGTTGATAAGCCAAAATGAGGAATTACAAAAAAAATAATAATAACTATTCCCTAAGATAAGACCATAAAATATGCAGATGGCCACTAGCTCTTGGAGTGAAGTTGTACACTGTACCTTGCACTGTAACTGCTCATTAATATAAAATTGGTTATATTCAATAACATACAGGTTTTGGGTGAAGTGTATACAACACAACACTCGTTGTGATAATTCTGGTGCTCGGTGGGAGGATGCTACCTTTGCAATAAGTCAGATCGTGAAATTTCTTCCCTGCTACATATTCCATGGTCAACTGTAAGTGGCATTATTGCAAAGTAAAAATGTTTAGGAACAACAGACACTAAAGTAGCAGAGTGGGGTCGCCAAGTGCTACAATGCATAGTGCGTAAAAGTCGCCAGCACTTTGACTCCATAACTGCAGAGATCCAAACTTCCTCTGGCATTAATCCCAGCACAGAAACTGTGCATCAGGAGCTTCATGGAATGGGCTTCCATGGCCGAGCAGCTGCATGTAAGCCTCACATCACCAAGCACAATGCCAAATGTCAGATGGAGTGATGTAAAGCATGCTGCCACTGGACTCCGGAGTAGTGGAAATGTGTTCTGTGGAGTGACAAATCACACTTCTCTGTCTGGCAGTCGAATGGATGAGTTTGGGTTTGGCAGTTGCTAGGAGAACATTACCTGCCTGACTGCATTGTGCTAGCTCTAAAATTTTGTGGAGAAGGGATAATGGTATGGGTCTATTTTTCATGGGTTAGGCTAGGCCCCTTAGTTCCAGTGAAGGGAAGTCTTAATGCTTCAGCATACCAAGACATTTTGGACTATTCTATGCTTCCATCTTTGCGGGAACAGTTTGGGGAAGGTCCTTTTCTGTTCCAGCATGACTGTGCCCCAGTGCACAAAGAAAGGTCCATAAAGATATGGCTGGGTGAGTTTGGTGTGGAAGAACTTGATTGGCCCGCACTGAGCCCTGACCTCAACCCCATCAAACACTTTTGGGATGAACTAGAATGGAGATTGTGAGCCAGAACTTCACATCCAACATCAGTGTCTGACCTCACAAAAGCTCTTCTGGATGAATGGGCAAAAATTCTCACAGATACACTTCCCAGAAGAGTGGCAGCTGTTATGGCCGCAAAGGAATGGGGGGGCAACTCCATGTCATAATAAGTTCCTGTTCCAGGTGTCCATATATTTTTTACATATAGTGTGTATATGTATGTATGTGTGCATGTATGTATGTATGTATGCATGAATGCATAAAGAACAGTTTTACAACTCTGAAGTGACCACAGTATGAACAGATTACATCAAACATAAGACAACTATCAAAGAAAAATAAGGGTGTGGCTAGGAGACATTTGTAGGTAAAAATAACTGCATTCAAAGCTAAAGTAATGTAAAGTAAAATTTTAAAGATGAATATGTTTGTGAATCGCTTAGAGTATGATGCAGTTCCTCCCACTATGAATATTTCTCCTGCTGAAGAATTCAAGTATTCATCTTATGAACATGAAGCCGTTTAGGTGTCTTTTCACATAAATGTATCAAATGAGTTAAAAAATTACATTTCTGCTTTTCAAAGCAGAATAATGCAAGCTAATGAATAGAGAGCAGCCTAGAGGCACATTAAAGTTATGTGCATGGGGAGAATTTAAAAGCAGTATTCATCACATGTCAAGGAGAGGTAGGATTAGGATTAGTAAACTCAGAATTAGAGGATGTGCTAAATCATCCTGATATAACAGCATGTAAAATTGACCTCTTCTCAAATAAACCCTGATTTCCACACAACATAATGAAACACAAATAAGAATGGTACTTTTAGTCTCAAGTATTCCAACAGCATTTTACAGCTGTCTTCCAAGTATTCAAACCAGAAACTACAGTTGAACTGTTATCCAAACCTTGGGATCTCTGATTCCACAGAAAACTAAATATTGTGGTTTTTCTGTTGTGAATACAGGTTAATATGTTCTCTCAGAAACCAAGGAACAAAGCTTCTTTTTATAAAGAGACGTCATGCTGCTTAAATAGGGTTTGTTTGGCTCACGAATGAAACTGCATGTTTATTAGGCTAAAGAAGGGACACTCTTTTTCAGAGAAATTCACTGCAGAGACCGTTTGGGATTCTTGGAAACTGTTGATTCAAGTCAGGCTGATACTTTGTGCTTTTTCTTTGTCTGAATTCCTTCCTTTTGAAAGGCTTTGAAGGTTCTTTAGTTGGTAATTTCTCACTGTCATTCTCCTCAGCACCTCTGAGTGAATGTAATGTGTAGTGCAGTGAATGAGAATTTAAAAAATGCTTTGCAGAAAAATATTTACATGTAAGTAGACAACTCACAGACAAGGATCACCTCAAGGATCACGGCCTTGCCCTTAAAAGAGGATTGCTCCACATTCAAGATTGGGCGCAGAAGGATTTTTTCCCCCTTTATTAAAGATGACTAAGAAAGCACGTCTTGCTCATAAAATGAGGTAAATCTTAGGCTACTAAACGTTTCAGAGAAAAATCCACGTGATATAAAAATGCTATAAGCATTTTTCTGGACAAACAAATATGACAGTTAATATTTCTATCACGCAATTAAAAGCAGCAGTAACTATAAATCCAGCAAGAGTACAGTATAAAAACATGGCGATGTATACTGCCTGTTACAGTGGGCTAATCAGTTTGTTGGCAGGCTTTTAAAAGCTACACATATAGTAGTTCATCAGTTGATTTACCGGGGATTATCGCAAGAAATTAAAATTCAGTTAATATACGATTGTTGTTCTTTTGTTGTGAATTATTTTTGTAAACTATTTATTATTATTATTACTACTACTACTACTATTACTAGTACTACTACTACTATAATAAATTCTCACTGTCAGGTTAGGCTGCCCCCGCCCTAAACCAAACCAACTGAAATTAAACCCACCCCCAGCCCCCGCTAACTGAGTTAGCATCGGTGAATGGGGATGTTTTGCAAGGCAGGTTCACTAAGAGCAATCTCTGTAAGTGTCAGGTATATATAATACCCAAAAAAGAAACTTTCGGTAGCGCTTTTTATAAATTTCAATAATTGTGGACCAAACGTCTAGGAGGTCTGAAAGAATGTACGCAATATACGTACTTTAAGGATTAAGTATACTGTTCGTCATGGTGGTAAGTACTAACTGTTTAAATCTGCGCAAATAAGTTACTGGAATTTTTATCAAATTCCAATTCACACTTTTATTTCCAGAATGACTAATGACCGGTGTTTATCAGGTTCTTGTTTTATTATTATGATGAAAAATTTGATCACGTTGTTTTAAAGCTGCAGTAACTATACGTTTAACGTTAATTCTGCGGTTTCATTGAATTGTTATTATGTGCCCAGAGGCTCGCTGTTATAGTACACATCTGCTGCTATAGTAGGAACAGACTAATTCTCTTTAAATGAAACTGGAAAAGCCGAGTTTAAATCTATTTGAACACAGATTTAGCTACAGAAAAACTGCCTGTTTGTCGCGGTAACTTTCCATTCGCAAAGAGGTATTCATGAGGTCCCCTGATTTCATAAACAAAAAGAAATAACTAAATATATTAACTTTAAATAGCTGAGCTGTCTTGGTGAAGGATGAAGACTATCTTTCTGGGAACTTCTTTTTTTTCAGTGTGATCAAAGGACAAGTTGTCATTGTAATGCCCAACAACAGGGAGTCCCCAGGGAGGAGAATAATGCAACATAGTGACGTTTAATGGAGAGGCAGTGAAAGAGATCTTGGGGAAGCTAGCTCAGTTAGAAAGATAAGTGTCTCAACTGACAGTATAGTGTTGCTGTATTAAGAATAGGGTCAGACATACCGGCCTTTTTCTGCTTGGTGACGAGTATAGGTGCTTAAAACGAGTCATCTTGGTTGTGGTAGACTGAATGACTGGTATATGTTTACAAAGGTTTGTATTCTTGTCATGTTAAATATTTGTTTATCATAGGTTTAGAGGGGAAAATGTTTTTAATTCTATGTTTATTTTGCTCTGGGACAGGGGTGCAAGAATAAGCTTTCACGCACATTACTTGAACTGTTGTTATAACAGTCTCTGTGTGTATTTTGATGTATTACATATTTATCTGTAGTTCTGTCGGTGGACTGCAGTCTAGGATAAACAACTTGAAGGTTTTTTTGCACTGAAATTGCTGCCCCTTTGCTCATCTCCACAGGTTTTGAACATCCTTGTTGCCTGTGTTGCTGTTCTGGATATGATTGATGGCCATTATTTTAAGGATTGGAGTTATAGTTTTGGTGAGAAAAACTCACTTGCAATGGATCCTCTGCACCAAAATGCCTCTGCAGGCAAGTTGGGTGCAAGTGGCTTTGGTGTATACCGCAGGATTAAGCGCTCAGCCTGGCTGGCTTTCTCTAAATCTGTGTACTCTTTTGAAGTAAGAGAGGATACAGCCCCAGGTGAGTACAGTAGTCACAAGAAAGCTCTTATTTCACTCCATCTTATAGTATGTCCTCAATTTTTAAACATTATTTTAGTTTCATAGCTGACACTTTGGTCCAAAGCGATTTACAGCTATTCATTCTCTTAGCTGGATATTTTTACTGGAGTAATTCCAGGTAAGTACCTGTAGGGGCACATCAGCAAAACACCTCCCGAGAACTGACCTGGAATCCTACAGTGATAAGCCTGTGTTCTTTACTCTATGACTGCCTGCTATTATAAAATTTTGTGTAAATGTGAGGGCTGTTGTGCTGGTCTAATTCACCTTTGACAGTAGGATTACACAACTGTCTCATCTCCAGTGCATGACTTTTATATCTGTACCACAAATAGGGTTTGCCACTTAGAAAAAGCACTGAATTTTTTTATCTGCAGGTATGTTTTGATATCTCAAATTAAAATGCAGTCCTTTGGACAGTACATTTTTTTGTGTGTATGTATTACACATATTATTTGCACATATACATTGATATTAACACAATCACAAGTAGATCTGGACAGAAATTACATAAATGATCTCCTCTGAAAATGTAATTCTTGCTTTTAACAGGAGCAGTGGTGGGGAGGATTGAAAGGGGTCAGCCTTTGGCATACACCGTGCTGGTGGATGATGACGGGAGTGGCCTGTTTCTGCTGAATCCAGTCTCCGGCGAGTTTACGTTGACCCGTGCCTTGGACTATGAGTCCGAGCAGCACTACATCCTCACAGTGGGATCGCGCAGCCGTGCTGCTCAGCCAGCCAGGCTCAGGGTGTATTTCAACATTATCGATGTCAATGACAACCCACCCATTTTCAGTTCGGACAGCTACTCAGCTGCCGTGGCAGAGGATGCCTCTCTGGGCACCTGTTTCCTCATCCTTAATGCCACAGATGCAGATAGCGGTCAGTATGAACAGTAGTAACTTGAAGGTAAAAAAGAGGTTAATGTTACATGGCAAGCATAGTTGTGCTTAATTGCCAAGTGAAATATCTGTTGTATAACTATGCAAAGATTTATTTGCCTTTGATAAAAGCCTGAGATGAACAACAGCGTGGTGTCAATTAACAGTATCTTCCTCGTTACTGTTGCTAAGTGTGTTTGTCTGTCTATGAGCCAATTCCTTGTGACAATCTTCGACTAACATACAGTATGAGAAAACACAAATTCAGTTGATTTGAGCAGCAGATGACACAAAGCTATGATCAGGCTTTGTTATTTTTACAGCTCAGTGGATCTCTTTCTCAGCGCTTGACGTTTACTTACATGGCAGCCCAGTATTGTTGCCAAATACTCCCTTCCAGTTACAAGCACAACCCCCCCCCCTCCCCAAAAAAAGCATCTTTTAAAGCTGAAGTTATTGTGCCTTATTTAGATTTAAATCTATGTCACAAAATTCACTGAAGCCAGCTGCTTTATACTTAAACCAGAGCCAATCTCCCTGTATTCCAAAATGCATGTTCTTTGTAATTAATGACCTTTAAATGAAAAGAATCACATATATTCCAGGAGAAATTTCTGAATATGTTCATCTTTATTAAATATTGGCATTATCTGTCTACAAAAATACTACACAATATTTGCATAAATAGGCAGTAAAAATTGAAATTCATGACTTTTCAATTTTATTGTAAAAGCTTAATTTTATGATGCATATTAAAAAGCATTTAAAAATTTAAGACTAAATTCTTTGTGCTCTCTTGATAGAACCTGCTGCATATGTTGATTTGCCTTTGTAATGTTCTGTTTAACAGGCGTGAATGCAGAACTGAACTGGACAGTAGCCGCAGGAAATGAACATGGCAGATTTGCAGTGAGTCACAGTGGTGCTCTTTGTCTGCAGAAAGAGCTTGACAGGGAGACAATGTCTTTATATATTCTGACAATCCAGGTGAGTGACTGCGGCCAGCCTTTGAGCTCACGTCTTACCGGCACAGCACGTGTTACTATACTTGTCAAGGATGTGAATGACAATGCGCCATCCTTCAAGTCCACTGGCATGATCCATATCCCAGAAGACACTCCACTCCACACAGAAATCATGGTCGTTCAAGCAGTGGATCTGGACTCTGGATTAAACAGTCATGTATTATACGAGCTGCAAAATTGGTCTGGAAGCAGATTCAGAATTAACTCCACAACTGGCACAGTTTATCTGGAAGAACCACTGGATAGGGAATTAGTTCATGTTTTTAAGGTTCGTCTAACGGCACGAGATGAAGGAATTCCCCAGTTGTCCACTTCAATGAACCTAACAGTTTTTGTTGAGGATGTGAATGACAATGACCCAGGTTTTTCCAGGAGCTTGTACAATGTGACAGTAAGTGAAGATCTCCCAAGAGGGACCAGTCTACTCCAGGTACATGCTTATGACGCTGATGCAGGGCCCAATGGACTTCTACAGTATCATCTATCCCAGGACTCACCATTCCTGTTGGAAGCAGTGGGTGGGGTTTTGTCTCTGAAGGACAAGCTAGACCGTGAAAGGCTCCCTACACACATACTTACTGTTTTTGCTGTAGACCAGGGAGTTGCTAAGAGGTCTGCTACAGCCATTGTCCAGATTACCGTCACTGACATCAATGACTGTGTTCCTCTCATATCTCCACCATCAGTGACACTCCATGTATTAGAGAATGAGGACTCCCCTCAAATTATTCATCAGGTAACAGGGAACCTTATCGAAATAAAATAGCTTCCTTTATACAATTTTCCTTGTGTGAAATTAGCATAGACAAATAACTAAGCTATTTTTTTGCATTGAATTGTCAAGGTATCAGCTGTTGATGAAGATCTGGGTCTGAACACCCTGCTGTTGTTTTTCATTGATATGGGTAATGAGGAAGACCTCTTCTCACTCTCTCCCAATGGAACACTTCAAATGCTTCAAAGTCTGGATAGAGAGCAGAGAAGCCAGTACACATTACATATAATCGCTGTTGACTCAGGTAATGTTTTCATGTCCGATATGCAATAGAAATGAATCACTATACAAAGCTATATGAATCTTATACAAAGCTAGTCAGCTAATTTGTTTGTTTCTGACTTGACTTGCTTTTGACTTCCTTCTGTCTCCATTATACAGTTATTGTGAAACATTATTTACTGAACAATTCCTTACTGAAAGATGAAGTTAGCTACTGTTGATGGAAGTTGATTTCCTAAGCATACCTTCAAATAAATGTGGTCCTCAAACAGAATTTAAAAAAGCTTTTGTTGGCTTTAACAGTGTTTCCATTTCTCTGAATTTTTTTGACATCTATATTTCAAATTATTACAATCCAGCTCCTGTATTGCTACTTTATTTGAAGTTGCATGCCACTCTAAATTTATTACTCTTCATAATTTATTTCGCTTTCTATTAAAATGTTGTATGTGTGACGACAATTAATTAGCAATGATAGAAGATCAAAATATAAAATCTGAAAGTGGATTTAAAAAGTTAACATAATACACATAATACATAATACCGCATAATAGTGTTTTTTTGAATAGGCACAATTGTTTTTGTGCCCCAAGCTAAAATCTGTATGATGTGATCTCTTACAAGAAAACGTAAACTCAGAATTCTTAGTATCTACCAATAAAAATATTATACTTAAGTACTCGCCAGCATGGTTTTCTGTGTAACCATTGTCAGTAGGATATTTTTTTTATGTTGGATTGCAAAAGTGATGGCTCTGTCATATATAATAAGTATATGCTTTTTCTGAATACATCCACTTTGAGCTGAGCAGCTAGATAAGCAACATAAAAAATGTTAAATTAAGCTAATTTGCCCCCCAGTAAAGCAAGAAAAATAACATGGAAAGCCATGCTTTTCGTAGAATTGTACTTAAGCAAATTCAAGAACATTTTTAAAATATTAGGTAAAAGCAACTTCAAATGTTTTGATACAATATATTATTTTTATTAAGTGGAGCTTTTTGTTTAATATGCTGCAATTTTGTGTCTTAATGTGGTCTGTGTCATATCCCGCTCCGTACGATCCCGATGTGTGCCACGCCCCCCTCATTACCTCGTGTTCAGCCCTGATGGTTCTCACCTGTTGCCTGTTCCGGTTACCAAGTCTTGTGTATATCAGTCCGCGTCTCCCCATGTCTGCCAGATCCGGCATTGTATTGTCATGTGCTGTGCTTCGTCCGTCAGTCTGCCGTAAATAAACCCCGTTTGCCCGTCAGTCCGGCTGCTTTCGTCTGCTTCCCTGCTCGCCTCCCCGGCGAGCGTGACAGAATGCCGGATCTCCCTAGCAACACGACGCGGGAGACCGAGCACCACCGGCTCGGTCTCCTGCAAGACTTCGTGTATTGGCGCTCCCAACCGCAAGTACTAGAGGATCCTGTAGCCCTGGAGCTGGCCACCCGGGGCGCGGACCTCCTCACAGAAGAGCGCCCGCCTGGACAGCAGTACCCGCTCGAGCGGGCACGCAAACTCATGCGCCGTCTGAGTGAGCGGCTCACGCGGCGGAGAGACGAACGCGTCGCCCGGAGCCTGGACGAAGTGTTCGCGGTGGCTCCGCTTTCTGCTGCAAGCGGCAAGAAGAGGCGGAACAAACAAAGAGTGCAGCAGGAAGAGGCTCCGTCTCTCTTCCTGGGGGCTTGCACTCTGCTCCCCGCCTGGGAGTTAGCCAGGGAGTACGAGGGCTCACGGCTCCCCTGGGATGGCTTCGCCGCTACCCGCCTGCTCGACGTCCCCGGTGAGATGCCGCCTCCGCGGGAGGCATATCCGTACCGGCCGGAACGCCTGCACGGAAAAGGGATCAGCCCGGTGAGAGACGCAATTCCCCGGGTCTCTAGAGCCGGTCTGCCCGTGGCTGCGCTGCCTGCTGCTGTCGCCGCCGATCTGCCCGCGGCTGTGCTGCCTGCTGCTGTCGCCGCCGATCTGCCCGCGGCTGCGCTGCCTGCTGCTGTCGCCGCCGCTCTGCCCGCGGCACCGCCTGTCCTGCCTGACCCGCCTGTCCTGCCTGACCCGCCTGCCCAGACAGCGGCGGCTCCTGCTGTCCATTCGCCTGACCTGCCCGTCTCGCCTGTCCTGTCCGGCCAGCCCTGCCCGCCTGTCCTGCTTGACCCGCCTGTCCTGCCTGCTCTGCCTGCGGCACTGGCCGCTGCGGCGCCCCCTGCTGGCCGCGTGATGGCGGCGCCCGCTGCGGCGCCCCCTGCTGGCCGCGTGATGGCGGCGCCCATCCTGCCGGCACCTGAGCTGCCCGTCTTGCCTGTCCTGCCGGCACCTGAGCTGCCCGTCTTGCCTGTCCTGCCGGCACCTGAGCTGCCCGTCTTGCCTGTCCTGCCCGGCCAGCCCTGCTCCTGCTCGCCTGTCCTGCCGGCGCCTAAACTGCCTGAGGTGGCCGCGGTTGCGCCCCCTGCTGGCCACGTGATGGCGGCGCCCGCCGAGGCGCCCCCTGCTGGCCACATGCTGGTGGCGCCCGCCGAGGCGCCTGCAGTGGCCCCTGCTCTGCCTGCAGCGCCCCCGGCTGGTCGCGTGCTGGCGGCGCCCGCTGAGGCGCCCCCTGCTGACCTTACGCCCGCTGAGGCACTTCCTGCTGGTCGCGTGCTGGCGGCGCCCGCTGAGGCGCCCCCTGCTGACCGTATGCCCGAGGCGCCTGCAGTGGTCCCTACTCTGCCTGCAGCGCCCCCTGCTGGCCGCTCGCCTGACCTGCCCGTCTCGCCCGTCTGGCCTCTGGCTGCACCGCCTACGACCACGCCCGCGGCTGCATCGCCGGCTGCTGCCGCTGCTCTGCCCGCGGCGTCCCCGGTTGGCAGCTCGCCGGTCCAGCCCTGCTTGCCTGTCCAGCCGGCAGCTCCGCCGGCTACAATGGCCACGCCCGTGGCCCCGCCCGAGACTCAGACTCTTGTCCCCGAGGGGGACCTTGAGTGGGATCCCTCGGGGGCCGTCCTATGGACCCCAGATCCCTCTCCCTGCAGGGACCCACGCCCCTTAGGACCCCGCCTGTCAGTGTCCCGAAAGGGACGGGGCCATAGGCGTGGGGCCCGGTTCCCACCCGCCCTGCCCCCTGGCTCGCCCTCGCTCGCCTTGGCTGGGGCTCCGGGGCTGCCTGCGGTTCCTCCGGCTCGGGGTCGACGGTCGCCTCCGGGTCCCCCCCTGGTTCCGCGGTGCCGGTCCTCGGTCGCGCCTCCGGCTCCTTGTTGGTCGCCTCCGGGCCCCCCTGTTCCGGCTGTGCGTCGGACGGCGCCTTCGCCGGCTCCGGCTGCGCCTCCGCCTGCCGCGGCTTCCCCCTCCTGCTTGCCTTCACTGGGGTTCCCTCCTGCTCCCTCCGTGTCCCCTCCGTCACTCCCTCGTCCCGTTCCCTTGGCTCCTGGGTGGTCCCCTCCTGCTCCCTTCTCCCTCTCCCCTGCGGCCCCTCCGGCCGCTGCCTGTCGCCCGCCTGGGCTCCCTCGGGCTCCCCTGTTTCCGCCTCCCTTTCCTTTGGTCCCGCCTGTCTCTGCTCCTCGTCCCTTTGTTCCTCCTCCGTTCACTCCTGGCCCTTTTGTTCCGCCTGTCTCCCCTTCTGTGTCTCCCTTCCTTGTCTGCCTGTCTGCCTTCCCTGTTCTGTGTCGTCTCTTGTCTTTCGTCTCGTCCCTGTTCTTGTTCTGTGTCTCCGTTCTGTTCCCTGGTTTTGGTTGACGTTCTGTTTTGTTTTCCAGGTCCTGTTTTCCCGGTTCGTCTCGTCCGTCGCCTCTCCTCTGGCGCGCCCGGTGTGCGCGCCTTTGGGGGGGGGTTCTGTCATATCCCGCTCCGTACGATCCCGATGTGTGCCACGCCCCCCTCATTACCTCGTGTTCAGCCCTGATGGTTCTCACCTGTTGCCTGTTCCGTTTACCAAGTCTTGTGTATATCAGTCCGCGTCTCCCCATGTCTGCCAGATCCGGCATTGTATTGTCACGTGCTGTGCTTCGTCCGTCAGTCTGCCGTAAATAAACCCCGTTTGCCCGTCAGTCCGGCTGCTTTCGTCTGCTTCCCTGCTCGCCTCCCCGGCGAGCGTGACAGTCTGGAATATTAGCATTCAGTAGCCAGTTTTTCCTGCTCAACTGGAGGGCTGACTGGAAATGTGTATTTATTCTGAAATCACCCAATCTGTCATTATTACATGCAGACAGAAAACTCTCAAGTTTGGTCATGGTAATATTTAGCCAAATTTTTGTTTTTTCATAGCATACGGGTTAAATAGTTGTGGAAATGAAGCAAAGTCTTTTACATTGTTAATTATGTGATTCTATTTTTCAACTCTTCCATTGTAGTATATCGTACCGACTGAAATAAGAATATGTGGAATGTGGAAAGTTACAAATGCGGTGTCGCCAAAGAACGTCACTCTTTAATTCTTCACCCAACCCACAAATATCCAATATTACTTCTGTCGCATCCCAAACGTGCGATAAAACATTCTCAGCATGTACTGCAACTGCAGGCCAGAGAAACAACTCTGTCAGGAGAACAACAGAAAACAACCGGCAGTTTGTCGTGAATAATACATCACGAGTGGTGTCTGCCTCAAATATCTGTTTCGACAAACTGAAATTATAAGTTACTGAGAGATAGCCCAGTGGACTTGCTGACATGGAGAACCTTGATGAGGGCCATGATTTGTCCCCACACTGTACAGGACTATCAGTGTTGTCTGCCTCAAATATCTGTTGAGTGTACTTATCCAGACGCCGAGTCAAGACAGAGAGTTCAGGCCAACCAGACCATGAAATGACCAATAACAGCACAAAAAAATTAAAACTTTGAGTTTGGGTATAATTACCTTAATTATCAGTAGGATCTTCTTACAGATAAACCTTGTTGTCAGTAGCAAAATAATTTGTGAGGTAACAGTAGTTAGCTTTATACTCAAAGCCAAAGTAGTTCCAGATTGATGCAATGGGCTTCCTTATGCCTATATTTCAGACTTTTGGCAATTTTCTCTCTATGACAGCATGTACAGTATTTAATTCCATTCATTTTATTATATTACCAAATTTAGTGGAGTGTATTAAGGGATTCAAATGTAATCAGCGATTTGGTAACATGTATTTGAGGGAGTACATTAGTGCTAGAAGATTATACGCAACTTCAGCAATAAGCAGACTCACTCCGTGTGACAGCTTTACCGCAGGCAGATCATGGGTGATTCTTGAAGCCTTTTTATGTGAGGTGAGAAATGAAGCTTTGAAGCCTGTGATGGGATATATTATTGTGCGAAGTCAATCACAAACCTGTTTAAACCAGTTCCTGTTGGTTACTTTATTGGTTTCAGTTGGACTGGCTGACAGTGCACGGTAATACCACTGATCATAGATTTTTAGCTCCATTTCATACATCTGCCTCTTTCCCATGGGAACTCAGATCAGATTTTACTAAAAAAATCAGTAGCTTGTATACTCAGCTGCTATCCTGACAGCACCAAGCTGCCTCGGTTTCCTCTCCAAAATAGATATGAGGTTACTATTATTATTTATTAATAGCATTTATTGTCTCCTCTGTATTTCTATTCATGTAATTACTGAACCTGACTTTCTGGATCATCACTGAATTGTTTGTCATTGTACCATCTGAAATGCATCACTGAACATTGTACTGACTGCCGTTGTTGGAGATTTCAAACCAGTGGGTTGCCCGTTTTCTCATGCAAATCGCATACTTAACATGCATTAAACTGACCACATCAGCAGCCTGGAAAACAAATGTTATTAACTGCAATGTGATAAATGAGTACAATGCATGTATTAATCTGTGATTTCATTCCTCAGGCACGCCACCTTTAACAGGAACTGGCACCATACAGATCATAGTGGATGACGTCAATGATAACCCACCGATAATTGTTGAAAACTTAATTACTGCTGTTGTGAGAGAAGACATTCCTACAGGAAGTACATTCTCAATGATACATGCCTCTGACCTTGATGATGGTATCAATGGTGAAATAAGGTAGTGAAACAAGGACACAAAAATTGCTACGCACACACATATACATAGGTAGCTATATCTATACATAGCTATATATATATATATTTGAGTGTATTGATTTTTATAACCCTGCTAAACTAATCATTGAATAATTTCCAACCTACATGAAATGCATGAATTTATTTTTCCAATAATCGTATGTTTAAACTATGTTTCAGGTACTTTATAGAAAACGAGAATGTTCCTTTCAGCATTGATGACTTGGGACATATGATCACCACAGCTGCCTTAGACAGAGAGGCCGTGAATAGCTACAGGCTGACTGTGGTAGGCAGGGACATGCATCCTACCCATCCCCTAAACAGCTCAGTCATGGTGTCTGTGAAAGTGAGCGATGTCAATGATCAATGGCCCAGGTTTCTAAATGGTCCGTATGTGGCTAATATTCCCATCACACTGGTCAGAGGTAAGATTGACAAATGTACTAAAGCAGACCACTGATTTAAATGTTTTTTTGTTAGGCATTAGTTGTTCCCTACTCCAGTGTTTCCCAACCCAGTCCACAAGGACCCCCCAAACAGTCCACATTTTTGCTCCCTCCCAGTTTCCTGCCAGTCAAGAAGTACGAATACCTGGCATGGGTGTGTTGGGAGCTGACAGAGAACCAAAATATGTATTGTCTGGGGGTCTCCAAGGAAACACTGTTCTATTCTGTCTTATACCACTTTATTTTTCAGTGTATATTTACACGTTTATTTTTATTTTAACAGGTTCAATTGTTTGTGCTGTAAGTGCAATGGATGAGGATACTGGAGTAAATGCACAGCTCACTTTTTCCTTATTTGGCCGACATGCAGATTGGTTCTCCATCGATCCATTTACAGGGACAGTTTTTACTTCTGATGAACTTAAGGTAGAAGATGACATCACAATTGGTGTAAGAGTCGAAGATGGGGGCAACGATCCAAAGTCTGACAGCACAACTGTTACGATCCGGTTCCAGAATGTGTTGGAATTTCCACTTTTGACAGTGGATGCCTTTGAATACTGGGTATCGGAAGATGATCCATTGGACATGCTTATCACTATAGTTACAGCGGAAACAACCAGAAAAGGCCCAATCTCATACTATCTGGCCTCTGGAAACTTTGAGATGATGTTCCGACTAGACCAAGAAACGGGGGAGCTGACAATAGGAGCCCCTTTGGATTATGAATCTTATAAGGAATTCCAACTTTGTATTGAAGCTAGAGATGCAGGCTTTCCTCCTTTTTCCACTTATGCTGAGGTTTTCATACATGTTAGAGATGTGAATGACAACTCTCCAGTTTTTACCAAGAGTGTGTACATGTGTGAAGTGTTTGAGAATCTACCAGCAAGCGTGGTCTGTGAAGTCCTGGCTATCGATGCAGATTTAGGAGTTTACGGGGAGGTGGAATACAGCATTGTTATCGGGAACGTGGATGGAGATTTCACGATTAACACAAACACTGGCATTATACAAACATTAAGGAGCTTAGACAGGGAAAAAAATTCGGGTTATAAATTAACCATTCAAGCAGTAGACAAGGACAATACTCTGAACACAGGCACTGCAATAGTGTATGTAACTGTTCTGGATAAAAATGACCATGCTCCTCGGTTTTTACAGATCTTTCATACTGAGGTTTCTGAAGATGCACCAATCGGATCCACTGTCATTCAGATAACCTCCACAGATGAGGACATTGGTGAAAATGCTGTTATTTCCTATACAATTGTCAACAACCAGTCATCAAGTGTGAGGTTTCCTTTTGCTATTGAGAAAACCAGTGGGAGCTTAGTAATCGTACAGACTTTAGACAGAGAGATTCAGAGTCGCTACATAATTAAAGTTATTGCTAATGATTCAGCTTGGAGCATTGGTACAGATGTCACTGTAGATATTTCAGACATCAATGACAACAGTCCTGTATTTTCACAGTCCCAATATGCTGTGACTATTACAGAAACCAAAAACCAAGGGATATTTGTAATGCAGGTCAAAGCCTCAGATGCTGACATCGGACAAAATGGGCAAATTCTGTACTATATTGAGCCTCCAGATTACTTTTTTGGAGTAAATGCATCCACCGGAGACATTGCAACCAAGCAGCCAGTCTTGCTCAACAAACTAGAATCTCAGAGCCTTAGCTTTACAGTAGTGGCACTAGACTGTGGTGAAGATCCGTATCGAAGTAACACAACTGTCATTGTGACCATTGTGCCTTACAATTACTTTGCACCAATTTTTCTGCCTTTTAGCCCTGTGCTACATATCCCTTATAATTTGGATGTGGGAACTACAGTGATCCAACTGTCAGCTGTGGATGAGGATTATCAGTCCAGGGCCACAGCTGTAGAGTATACAGCTATTGGTGGAAATGCATCTGTTTTCTTTGAAGTGGATATTTATAGTGGACAGGTACGCCTGAAGGATTTTCTGAGGCAAAGCCTGAATACCATATTAACCCTCATTGTTTTGGCAAAAGACAAAGGTATGCCCCCTCTTTCATCTGAAACGAATGTTAATTTTGTCATTACTGAGAAGAACCGCTTTTCTCCACGTTTTTCTGAACCTTTGGTCTTGTTTTTGGCCCCAGAGGATGTGCCTGTAGGCTTCGTTATTGGGAGGGTTCATGCTGAAGACAAAGATGATGGAATCAATGGGCTTCTGTCTTATGCTTTTAAAAGTGGGAATGACAATGAGTTGTTTTCCATTGGACAAACTTCTGGTCTGATTACACTTATTAAAGGGTTGGACTATGAAATAAAAGTAGTTCATCTCCTTTGTGTCATTGCCAAGGATGGAGGCTGGATATCAGAAACAGGAGAACTTAATGTTACAGTCGTTGTCGAGGACATGAACGACAACCCTCCAGTTTTCTCTACTATGGAATACAGAGCACTGGTGTCAGAAAATGCACCGCTAGGAACAACAGTCACACAGGTAAAAGCTAGCGATAGGGATTCTGGAGCAAATGCAGAAATAACCTACTCACTGTTGACAGGAGATCAAGACTTATTCTCTGTGGATTCCAAAAATGGGACCATTACCACTCGTGATATGTTTGATTTTGAAGTGCATCAAGCTTTTGAGCTGTCAGTGAAGGCCTCCAACACTGGAACTTTAGCCCATTTCAGTGTGGTGCATGTCTATATCCAAATCACAGGGCTTAATGAATTTGTTCCAAAATTTGGAAAAAGCCAGTATAACTTTACTGTTTCTGAAAGTATGCCTGCAGGTACTCGACTTGGCAAAGTGTCAGCCACAGACTACGATCTGGGCCCTGACGGAGAAGTTTTTTATATGCTAATCGGCCCAAGCAAAAGGGCTATGTTCAATATTGACAAACATAGTGGAGAAATATTTATTACAGGTGATTTAAGGAAACACAGTCATACTCCAGTGGTTTTACAAATTTTGGCAAAGAACAGGGGTAGTATTAATGGGACTGACATTGACGAAACCCTTGTTTGGGTCAATGTCTTGGATGCAAATGATCCTCCTAAATTTCACTTTGAGCAGTACATTGCAGAAATTAGTGAAGACTGTGCTCTAGGGGCCTTAGTCACCCAAGTACAAGCTGAAGACCAAGACTCTAAAATAGAGTGGCGCCATTTTTTTTACAGGATTGAGCGTGGGAACACAAACAGATCCTTCACTATTCATCCTGTCACTGGAGACATCACTGCAAATGCCTTCTTGGACAGGGAAAGGTGGCCTGTTTACAACCTGACTGTTACGGCTATTGACAGTGCATCCCCACCAGCCACAGGAAGCACAAATGTTGTTGTGATGGTGCAGGATGTTAATGACAATGCCCCAATGTTGTATTCCACTGAAGTTTCTGTGCTAGAGAATCAGCCATATGGAACTGTTGTTACAATTTTAAATGCCTCTGATGCTGATATTTCCCCAAACCAAGGGCCGTTTACATACCAACTTTTGAAACCTGTCGTAGGAAGTGGTTTCTCACTGACACTTGATGGAATATTGTCCACCACGCAGCCAATGGATTGTGAACTTAACCCAAAGTACTCACTCCTTGTGGTGGTCCAAGATGCTGGTGATCCCCCCTTATCGTCTACAGCAACAGTTCAGATCAGGGTTTTAGATGAGAATGACAACCCTTCTGCTCCAAGGAACATATACATTGAGGTCAAGTATTATGGCAAGTCTTTCCCGGGAGGACTCATTGGTAATGTCCAACCAAATGATCCAGATGAGATGGATGTGTTCAACTGCAGCATCAAAACTGGACCTACACACATGTTTAGCTTTCCTTTGGGTAACTGTGACTTGTGGTCATCTCCATATGAGGGAGAGGCCACCTATAATATTAGTGTTGAAGCAAATGACTACATTCACCCCACAGTTAATAGCAGCATCTATGTGAATTATAAAGGGTTCATTGATGCTTCAGTGAACAACTGTGTGTTTTTTTATGTTTCTTCTCCATCTTTCAATGATTTCTTGTCTTTTAAGTATCTGAAATTTATAAAAGCTTTAGATGGTGTCTTTAACCTCCAGGCTTCTAAAAGCCACGTGTTTGGGGTTAAGGATTTAGGAGAATCTGTTGTTCTTTTGGCTGCATTTAAAAGCTACAATGGACAGTATCTCAGTGGGAAAGTGGCAAGTAGCCTCTCTGCTGCTCAGAAGAAAGTACTGGAAGCTCGGAGTCATGTGAAAATCTCTCACATTACCAGCAACCCTTGCCTCATTAGTCCCTGTCAAAATGGGGCCACCTGTAGCAGAAGTATTTACATCAGCCAAGACTTTGCAGTTTTGGAGAGCCCAGCAGTCATACTGGTTTCCCCAAGGCAGGTGGACATATTTAACTGCTCTTGTTTGACTGGTTTTACTGGCACAAGGTGTGAAAAAGACATTGATGAGTGCAACAAAGATCCATGTAAACATGGGGCCACCTGCATCAATTACCCTGGTGGTTTTTCCTGCCAGTGCATGAGGGGTTTTACAGGCAAGCACTGTTCCAGTGATATTGATGAATGCCAGAGCATCCCCTGCAGCAATGGGGGAACCTGCTTAAACATAGCAGGGACATTTCACTGCTCCTGCCAGTTTGGATTTGAAGGTGATTATTACCCATACTTAAGTCGTGCCTGGTTGACAATATAGTAGCATTGCTGTCACTGATTGATATTGCATTCATTGTAAAGGACTATATTCCCATCAAAGTGACCTGCACTGGTCAGCAGGTTGTGGAAAATGGATGGATGGAGTATTGCATTGAATCAAACTAACTCCAGATGAATTTTAAGCTTTCATTTTTAAGTTAAATTGAATGTTCTTGTGTTACCTATTCAGGGGACCTCTGTGAGCATGTTGTCGACCATTGCGTGTCATCCCCTTGCCTCCAGGGAAGTTGCATTAATATTCCCATAGGATACACTTGTGACTGTCCATTTGGTAAGAAAGTACACTGTTTACCAGTACATATCCTTGTATGGACCTACTTGCAGGTATATCCTATATCTTATTCTAAATTTCTTTCTTTGTCATGAAATGTGGTCTCTTTTTATAAGTCATCTTATAAAACAACCCTAAAGAATGCTGTGTCTAAAAATCCCAGGAGATCTGCTATTTAACAAAAAGGTAAACAAGTATTCCTAATGAAGCGACCAGTGAGGGTATGTTTATTTCCTTGTGCAAATTTGGTTATTTAGCATTATTCCATTCATGTTTTTTCAGGTACAGGTGGAGAACACTGTGAGGTACAGAGCTATGGCTTTGAGGAGCTGTCATACATGGAATTCCCCCCTCTGGATCCCAGAAATAATGTGATCTTCTTTGAGCTGGCTACTGTGCGGGAAAATTCTCTGCTTTTGCACAACCATGGTGATAATTCATGGGACCATTCATGGGATAGTTCTGAATTTTTGGCTCTGGAGCTCATTGGTGGGGAAGTTCAGCTTTCCTATAACCTCGGTGATGGAGTGGTGAGGTTGAAAACACAGAAGAAGTTGACAGATGGGCTGTTTCACAGCATCACTGTCAGGAGGACAGGAAAGGTGAGTCACTGCCATCTAAGAACAGCGAGAGTGTTGGTGGGTTGGCCCAGTGATTGTGCACACTCCGCGCAAAAGAGCAGAGGTAGGGAGCACGCACTGATACAGTGTGTAGCCGCACCCATCACATGACAAACCACCTCAGGGGTGAGAACCTGAGTGCAGCCATGTGGCAGGGGATACTTCAGCACCACACCAGTCCAAATGGACCAGTGTGAGTCTTTTCCAGTGGCTGAAGTGCCAATCCTGCCACCAACCCCCAAGTTTTTCCCTGTAAGTTGGAGGACCTGCTTATAGGGCTGGATGTAGATTAACATCATACCCAGGATGAAGCAATTTCAGGTTAAGAGCCTTGCTCAAGAGCCCAATGGAGTAGAATTACTCTGGGCATTCATGGGATTTAAACCAGCAACCTTCCAGTTGCTGGCACAGATCCCTAGCCTCAGAGCCACCACTCCATCCCACGCAAAAACCTCCTGTTTATTTTTCTCACAGTCTGCCTCTCTCCAAGTGGACAGCTGCCCTGGTGATAAGCCCATTGGATACTGCTTTTCCCAAACTGAGGGAGTTGGCAGTAAAAGGTATATATTTTTTGTCTGTTATCTGTTAAGTATTTTGTTGTGAGACAGCATTTACAAAGGTCATCTTAAAGGTCAAAAGGTTTATGAAGCATAAGGAATGCTTTGCTCTACATTAGAAAGTTAGGTAATGGTTTAAATTTACTGTACCTTATGCCTTTATAATGCATTTGTAGAACATTCATGGCACCTTCATAATGCATTCATAGAGCATTCATAAGCAGCATGTAACTATACCATAACACCCTAACATACCATAATAGCCGTAATATATATTAATATCAAACATTATATGATATTAACAAGCATTATAATCGCGTGATCATATGTTTGTTATTATGTATGTATTTTTAAACTCTTAAGATATGATACGATCTTAATGTATACTTACATGCTGCTTATTAATGTTCTATGAATGTCATGAAGATGCACATATTGGTCAATGCACACATAATGAATGCATTATTGAGGTGTAGTTTATATAAAGCGTTACCAAAAGTTAATAAAAAAAAGCCAAACAACTCTAACAACATAACAGAGTCTCATGATTTGATAGTGCAAATACTGCAGAATTAAGTATTCTTTGAAGGCAGAAATATTATAGACTCAATTCATAATACAGGTTGTCAGGACTGTTTAGAGCGGTCATGAGATAGTGGCGGGAGGTTGCGAGGATGATTTCCAGAGTATGTTAATAAAACTGTAGAAAAAAATACATTGTAACCACAACTGGTGGACTGAGATAAATCTACTTCTCCTGGTCAGAGAAATGTGCCTAGAGGAACCCGGCCTGCAAAATGGGGTCAAGGGCTGAAAAGTTTGGGAACCCACGGTTTAGGAAACAGATGATTCATTGAGCTGAAACAATCCAATGAAATTAAACTAGCACAAACTGCTCTACATACCATTTTCAAGTATGTACTGTTACCTAGAGTCTCTGCACATACAGAACCCTTGATGTTGGTTCAATTAACATGACATTTGGTGGGATCAAGTCCATCGAGGCCATTTTGTTGCATCCTGCTCAAATCAGGACTCATGACTTTGTTGGATGTGTGAGGAGTGCCAAGGTGAATGGCAAACTGTTGGACTCCTCAGAAGCCTTGGCATCTTACAATGTGCTGGAGGGGTAAGGAGCGGTATTTGCATCTATAAAATTATATCATATGAGCTAATGATCTACATATACATTCATGCAACACAATGTATACTTGTCTTTGTGCATTTCTGCAAGCAAAGATTAAATACATACATGTTTCATGCTATATTTCAGCTGCCCTCGTGCTACAACTGCCCCCTGTCACGGTGGTGTCTGCCTAAATGGGGGGGTGTGCCTGGACCACTGGAGCCACCATTACTGCCAGTGTCGTGAACTCTTCACTGGGGTCAACTGTGCCACAGGTCATTTCTTTATTTCCGTTTAGATTTTTGAGTAGAGGAGGTCGTTTTTGTAGAAAAACTTTACATGTGTGTTTGACAAGCAAATCCATAGGAGATGAGCAACTTTTATCCAGTAGCTGAAGACTGCTAAAAAGGGCTAATCAGGGATATTCACTCAGCCTGATTAAAAGTATCTCTGTTTGACTGTTTTCCTGATTAGCACTGACAGAGAACAATGCAGTGAGACTCAATGGGCAGTCCTACATTGAATATGTTATTAAGGAGAGCTACAAGAGAGAGCAGCATCTTACAAACCTGAAGAAGGGAGGAGATACAATTGCTGCAGTAGCAGTCCACATGTCTCGGATGGAGGTCAAATTCATAACTACTGAGCATGAAGGAGTCTTATTCTCCTACTGGGGAAGACGAGGTGGTGCAATACTTGGGGTAAGTGCAGGGGATGGGCACAGTCTCATTTGAGGTCAAATCAAGTCAAATATTGCCCTGTCTTACATATTTGTAATATTTCTGCATTAACACAGTACAGGATTCAAATTATAATAATAATATGATATTTGAAAGTTATTGGAATTTTGCCAATTCCTTACTAACAATGAATATGTGCCATATAACAGAAACTTTAGTTTTTTTAAAATAATTTAATATCTTTTCCATACAAATACTGTATATCTATCTCTCCATTCATCCTTCTTCCATCTGCTTGCAATATGACGTTAGGATATGAAAAGTTAACCAATAATACTTTCATAACTAACTGTGTTTTTGAACTGGACAGATAAAGGAAGGGAAGCTTGTCTACCGCTCGAGTGGCAATGTGTCCAGCCACCTGACAGAGACCTTTGTGAAGACTGAGCTGCACCAGGCTCGTTGGCATGTTCTTCACCTTGACAAAGATGGGCCCACCACCGCACTCTATGTGGACAGGGTGCCTGTCATGAACACCACTGGCCCCATTCATGATGTGGACAGGATCATCCTAGGCAGAGGCATTCAGCCACACACAGGAAATGAACTAGGTCAGTAGATATGTTCAGATCAGTGTTTCTAAACTTAAGCTTATCATCGCTGTCCAATGAAAGCCACATATGTCCACAATTGACAATTGTGAATTTTTACTATACATGGGATACGCCCGTTCTCCTCTGTCTACTGATAGCATTTGACATCTAATTAACCAATGAAATGATGTTTTATGAAGTCATCTATTTGAGTAGTATCTCAATTAGATGTCAGAAGTGTCCATCAAAACCAAATATCTCCCACCCCTTGTTTGGAAGAGTATGAATTAGGGCTGCACAATTCTGAGTAAAATATTGCAACTTTTTTCACTCAGAACCTAGCAGTTTTCAGATTCTTGAGCAATATGTTTCGCTCTTTATTATTATTATCATCATCATTATTATTGTTATTGGTGTTGTCATGCTATGAGGACAGATCCCTCTGCTACCATGCCCCCTCATCCATTCACATTCACTGGAGTAATTACAGCTGTCCAATTACTGAGCGGCATTTTCTTGACCGCTTGATTTCCCTCCTGTGTGGTTAGATGAGAGTATATCTGCTGATCCCCAGCAATTTCAGAGAAAATGTTTTTTTCTTGCTCCTGAAAAACTGCATTTTTGGATACACCTGTTTTTCATTGGACAGTACTATTATATAACATTAGCACAATGCAATTAGTACAATTATGATGACCAAGGCTCAGATAGAGTGAAACCCGGAGCCTTAGTCCTCTGTCTAGAAGGGTGTTGTCCCTGACAAACAGAGCAGAATAAGAGGCTCTATTATCCAGTGGATTCATCATTGAAAAGCTATTTTTATTATGGAACTGACTGAATAAGTGGTTACAGAAAGTCGAAGCACAATTCAAAAATTTCCGTACAACTTCAGAAGATACCTTTTTCTCTTTATAACTCAATATACAAATGAATTTTCAAAGTCTTTGAATGAGATACATGAATTATTGGTGCCATGGATCCAACTTCCATAAGCAGTGTGTGGAGTCTGTCATAGGAAGCACAGGGCACCAGACAGGGGACAGTCAGGATTCCAGTACAGGGTACATCAATTAATGATTCCACTACGTAATTTTCTACATTAAAAAGCAGCTTGATCTGTAAATTCAATTTTGAAAAAAAAAACTATAGAGTGAAACTGAATTTAACTAATCATTTCAATTTTCTGTCATCTAGCTGGATTCTCAGGATGTGTTGAGTATTTCAAATTCAACGGGCATGTTCTGCCATTTGACGGGTTCAGTGAGGTGGTGCATTTCCGGGCCAGTCCAATGCTGTCCCACACAGGATGCTTATTTCAGGATGCATGTAGCAGTCCAAATTGCTGGGAAGAGAATTCTTCCATTGCATCTTGCTCATCTAAAGCATGCCAAAATGGAGGCACCTGCAACAATACTGACCTGAGCAACACGTCATGCACCTGCCTGCCTAACTTCGAAGGGAAACACTGTGAATTGTGCTCATCTTCAAAACACAACCCCCCTCTTTGCTCTGAGGCCAACCATGGGGCGCCACTGTGGATTATTGGGGCCATTCTTCCAACATCCCTTGTTCTTATCAGCTTGGCACTGCTTGTTCTCCTCAGACAGCTTGGATCAAAGTCTCATACTCAAAGTATGATACCTGACAAGACTTCTAGGTACCCTGAATGGGGTGAGCAGGGCATGGACAACAAGGCCTTTCATGGAGAGAGTGGAAATGTACTCCAGCAGACCAAATGCATCAAAGCAGGAAATCATCCTGACATTATCAGGGATGAGTTGCAGGATAACCAGACATTAGACCATGTTGCCCAGAGTGGCAGGGAAACCAGACCTGTCTCGTTGCAGACAGACCCCAGAAACAGTGAAATTGAGTACTATGAAGTAGATAGCTTTTGTAGCATTTTTCAGTCTGAAACATACACTGAGATAGTGGAACCAGTCCACAAGAATAAAGAGTGGCCCCTGCAAACAACTGTGCAGCGAGAGTTTGTAGACAGGCAGAGGCAAGAAAACTTAACTCAGAGGCATTCAGCTGGACCAGATTCTTCAAAGTCTGACTGGGGAGGAGAGCGACCCCACCAGGGAGATGTAATCTGCAACTGCATTGGAAGAGGACACTTACATCAATCAGATTACAAACTCAAATCAAGTAAAAAGTGCACCCAACATTCCATGAGGAAAATCCAGACCCCTACTGTAGAGGTACTCCCCATGGGGCTCTCTGTGGATGAGCTGAGAAGGCTGACTGCAAAACTGGACAAGCAGCTAACTGCTGGTGTAGGGCATCCAGAATGTTCTCAGCCTAAACCAGAGGACAGCTCCTCTGAAAGTGATTCCCACAGTGGCTTCACTTGCTCAGTGCATGAGAGTGAGAGGGAGCTGCCCTTCATCAACCTGGGGGAACAGGAATATATCAGTGAAAACACCTACTCTCCTCTAAAGAGTGGGGCTCCACTTGCAGAGGTCAAGGGGGATGTGGATGATCACTCTAATGAAACTGTACAACACTGGGAACGCCTGCTGAATCTTGGTCTGCACTTTGACACCTATTCCCACGTATTTGAGGACATTGCAGCACTGACAATAGACCATAAAAATGACTCTGATGTGCAAAGTGATGGGGAAGAAATCATATAATGGAGACTAAGGATATTCCCTGTTCGCCCGAGCATTGCATGGAACTGACATTAGTAAAATATATTTGGACAAAAGAATATAATCTATGCAAGCCTCAAAGTGTGATCAATGTATTTTTTGTCTAAATTCTTTTCCCAGGCACAGCCTATGCTTTTGTAGTAGTATTTTTTGTTCCCCAATGATTCATAAAATGCAGCCACATCCTTTTTCACGTCATTCTTGTCTTCTCTAACAAGGTTTCTAAAGCAATGTTTGTAATTAAAATTATCATGTGGACTGTGTTTGTGTGTGTTGTGATGTCTATATAAACCCCTTCTATTCACTGTTAAGTGGCATTGGACAATACATTTGCTCTTAGTGTTAGTTTGGTACAACTCTTTCCTTCTCCAGCCAATGCAGGTATAGATTTAGCTGGACACAAAGGGTAGATGTCTTTGTAGATGTGTAGATATTGTTGAATTATCACCACTATTAATTCCCTTACGTCTGAAATGCAGTCATCAATAAGCACTACACAGAATTAACTGTGTTTTCCTGTCATATCTGAGGGATTGAAAGGGGCTTTATTTGGATACACAAGGAACTAGAAAACGACAGACCATGAGAAGTCTAACTAGAATTCAGGGAGCAACAGCAAGGCAGGATCGGGGTAACCAGGTACACAGGGAGCACAGCAGGAACCAAAACTGAAACGAACATTAGGCATGTTACACATCCGCAACAACAACACCACCAACAATCAATCTGGAAAACAGTGATTAACATATACACGGAGCACGAATAACAACCCAGAGACAGGTACAGATGGTTGACACATTAGGATGAGGATAATTAGGTGATTATGGGATGGCCATATGGCCCAATGGGGACATAACAGGAGAGGAAAGAACAGATCTACTCATCCAACATGATATCAGTAACTTTTTTGAGAACTGAAGAATTTCTTGTTTTATTATGTACATGCTAAATTGCATATATTCTACTGTTACATTGTTTCTTTTCTGAGCTTTACACATTTTTTGACTGCCTAAGACTTTTGCACAGTACTGTATATTTAAGGCTTTTCTTAATTCTGACTAGCGTGCAAGAACTACCTGAAGCTTGGTGCCTAATATTGTGGCCTCACACAGTGTCAGGTACCATTTGTCACATCACAGGAGGGAAGCAAGCAAAGGAATTCCAGGAATAGGGGAACATGGGGTTTAATTGCACGAAAGGCAGGCAAAGATACATTGACAATACAACATCAATGACCGGACTGGGGAAACAAACGGAAACGCGGACTAAATACAATGAACTAATGACAACAATCAGAAACAGCCGTAAAACACTGGGAATCCACATGAGGTTAACGAGGGGGCGTGGCACACGAGAGGAGCGGACGATCGGGGCATGACACCATTAGCTCTTTTGTTAACTTGACATTTTGATGTAGCCATCGGAACATACAAAAAAGGTAGTAGGGCTCAACTGAAGTATTTCTAATCAATATACTGTAATGTCACCTGGTGGCACTGTATAACAAATTGATATATAATATATTATATATAGCATATATAACAATTATGGACTTCAAAGGAATACTTTTTACCCCTCTTTGAGGTCTGACAGTTTCTGAGAAAATTCACAGATCCTAAAAATATTTCACCCCCCTGAAAGAGTACAAACATCTTCTGATTATCCACAAAACACCTGAGTACTTAATTTACATGACGTATGAACAAGTACTTACTTGCCATTATTTTTCCCATGATCTTCAGCTCTTGCATAGTTTAAGAGTCAATGATGCACCGATCTGAATTCCTATAGTTTGCAGAGCAAATGCACCCAGTTTAATATATGGAGCCTATTTAAAGTTATGCTTTAAAGTTAAAGCTTGTTGATTTGTAGGAGATCCCCTAAGTTGAACGTGTGTGTTTGTGATTTATTTGGGCTGTTTTCTTCATATACTTAGATAGCGGTTTTCCAGTGAATTTCATGACACATTACATGTTTTGCAAGGTCATGCCAGCAGGGTTTATAACCTCTCTAATGCACATCAGCAAATGTAATTCTCAAGCTTAAATATATTCAAGCTTATCAGCTGGTTTGCTGAACTTGCAATTCCAACCTTTGACGTGCTTCCTTGTACTTCATATTGCACATGGGCCAAAACAAAATTGCTGCTTGCAGCAATACTTTGGTGCATTTATTGTGATGCTTACATTAAGAAGAGGAGGAACAGAGTGTAGCTTCAGCAAGCCACGGCAGAGACAGGGGACTTTTAAATTGGTTTTAGTTTCTAAAGAAATACAAAAGTGCAGTGAGGTGTATTATTCTTGACTGAAAGTGGTGGTCATGTATTAGTAGTGAGCTTATAGAGAATGGTCCACATGCTGGAGATGATGTGGCCAATGACCGTAATGAAGCAGTTCAAGGGAGAATCTGTGTAGCAGTTAATGAGTGAGCCTGAAATAAAAATAGATCAGATACTGTCAAAAATGGTCCTGCATTTTCAGTCAGGGTGGTACAAGCTGTAGCCATCTCTTGTCTTCTTGAAAAGTATTTTCTCCTAGGAGTCTGTCATTCAAAATAACAAGCTATATAATGCCAAGCAGATGAAAGAAATGAAGGAATGTGTCAAAAAACAGAACTTCATATAGAAAGACATTCTACAATTGGAAGAATTCTTTATGTAGACTTCAGCATCATAAAGGTATTACTGTACATCCCTCAATCCTGATGTACAGCTATCAAGTGTCTCCATGAAGATATAAAAAGAAGCAAAGCATTTCGTCGAGAAAGTGGTTGGGTCAGTGTAGTACCATCCTATGTAGATTATGGCTATTACATTTTTTTCCCCCACTTTTTTATATTTTGGAGAACAAAGGATATTTGTGTTCAGTCATGGCTTCGTAACTCTTCATATGAGATATGGGAATAAGATTATCAAGTATCGTTTTAAATCAGATGTCTACTAGCACAGAAGGAAAATGATTGGTTCAGAGAGATTGTGGATCAGGGTCCACAGAACTACAGGAGGCGGGACCAATGAATGAGATGTATTGATCCCACCTCCTCTAGTTGTTTGGACCCAGCTCCTCTACAATATGATTGCTTATCTCTCTGAACCAATCATTTTTTGTTCTACCTTCAGTCTGTTTTGTATAAGTAAAATTCCCACAAGCTTAAATGAACTGTTATATGAACTGATGTTAGCTGGATTGTAGGATCAGCTAGAGCATCTTCCAAAATATTATAGAATGATCTAGGCAAGGGAGTCATATATCAACATATGCTGCCAAATGAGGCAGAAAAATAATTGCAATCTGCAATTCATTATATTAAATTAACTGTTCAAGCCAAATGAATGAGGAGAGCCTTCAGGATTTTACTAAAGCAGTAGCCATAGTTTTCTCCAATGCTATTGACCAAAAAGGGTTTACTTGTGAAGTGAACCAGCCTACTTTAAACTTATGTAAAGAGGAGTCCAGAAATTAATGGTACACCCTATCAGGCATGATAAATTTGCTAATTTATTTACTAATCTTCTGGCAATTCAGTGATATTGTCACGTTTAGGCAAGTAGGCAAACCAGGAAGCAGGCGAGCTGAGCCAAACTTACGGGTAGAAGGGGGTTTATTGGCTGACGGACAGACAGGCACGGACATCTACGGACAATACAATGACGGATCTGGGGAAGACTGACTCAGACGAGGACTAAATACAAAAGACAAGCTAGACATAACAGGACTCAGGTGATCACAATCAGGGCTGAACACGAGGTAACGAGGTGGGCGTGGCACACATCGGGATCGAACGGAGCGGATCGTGACAGATATGGTGGACCTTTTTTGTGACAAGTAAGAAAGAACGTGCTCTTCATAGTCAGAATTAGTAGTTAAAATATCTGAATAAATAATATAAAGATTTTCTCTGATTTATGGCATTTTGATGCATTTCATTCAAATGTTCTCTTTTCTTGTTTGAATCATTCTGATGACATAACATACGCAGGCTTTTAATTAATATACTTCATGTTAAATCATCTCTGAATTGCCCAAATTACACTGCACCACCAAATACCTATCCCTAACCCTTATCACACCCAAAGGATAGAAGAAAATTTGAATGTGGGATCTTAATTATGGACTATTTTTAATGGAGATCATCATTTTTAATACAACACGTATCTGAATAAGCTGCATGTGAAGGTGTTTTGTAGGAAAATACTCAAAAATACCAAACTCACAATCATACCAGCAGATGTCAGCATGGTGCCCAGTTGCACACATAGGGCACTTAGTAGGGGCAGTAATCCCTGTTGAGTTTTTTTGTGAGATTTTATTAGTAGGGACGGCAAACAGATCCACCTGACATGGGACTAGAGGAGGAAATGAGACAAATGCAGAACACCTGGGGACCACTGGACTAGGGACAACTTGCTGAAGACGATAATCTCCTTCCTGTATCAAGAGATAGCAGGAGTAATCAGTAGGGCTAGGTGTAATTTCCTTCGGGATCAAGTAAGTTAGTTTGTTCTTCCTTCCTTTGTTATCTGTGGGGCTTTGTTTCAGACGCTTTACTTGTTAAGACAATAACTCAAAAATTTATTGATGGATATTTGCAGTTCTCAAAGGCATTATATGGGTGGTTACCCTTTGTTTCCGCTGAGATTTACAAGTTATCTTAGGTCGGCGTTCACGGTTCGACCTCTGAGATTCAGATTGAGTTCTAAGTCTTTTTTTTTTCAAACTGGTTGGTTCGACTTTTAAGAAATTTGAGTTCTAATGAGTTAGAGAACTGAGGTACCACTGTATTAGTATATTTGTTGCAGTTCTTGCTGTTATGTTATGGAAAATGTTTGTCATAGAGCAAATGAGGAATACATACAACATAAACATAGAGACATATAAAAATATAGTGTAGGTCTAAATGACATTTCAAGATACGGATCTTAGGACATACATAAAGAAATTCAGTCAGCCACCTAATTGGTTGGGAAAGATTGCGCAAATTATCATATAATGGAATGTGCAATAAATGAATAAGTGTAGTTTCAGAGTTTGTAAGTTATCCCAGTGTGATTTGATTTCTGCCTGCAGGAAATTGTTGTTTTATTATGTGCATTCAAGGTCAATAGTCATGTTAAACAGTATTTATGGTAACAATGGAATGAGAAGCAGATTCCTCTCTTCTCACTCAATAAGGCAACTGTTACACTCCCCACTTAAAGACCACAATACCTTGTGGAAAAATGTCACTGAGCGGAGTGAAAGATATCCTTAACCATGAAAGCCAATGTATTGTAATTAAAAGACTAAGGGACATGCAAGGAAATTGTCAGGTCAATTGACGACTTAGAGACAGTGGTCACACTGCAGCACTGGGACACCATACTTTAGTCATGCTTAACTAGTGAGGATTTGATGCATGAATTAATACAAGATATATCATGAATTCCTGTCACTCACCATGAACTAATGATGAAGTCACTGTGGATTTATATCTCGTTCATTAGTTATGGAATGTTAATTCACAGCAGCTGCTACCTGCATTAATTGATATGCTGCCACATTGACTGGATTCCAATATTCTTCTATTCATCCTTAGTTCATGATTAGCAACAGAACTTCGATTCCTTTCATTTATTCATGCATTAATCATCATTAGTTACGCATTACTTAAGTATATGATTTGTTCCCTTGTAAAGTGTTACCCCATTTTATTTTAATCGATCAAGGCAGGATGAAGTGTGGCAGGAGCAGCCAAATGATGTAGCAGCAGGTTCAACAAGAAGGATACAGAACCTGGTTGAGTACTATGGTGGTCCTGAATGCATCGTTGTGGATGGTCACCAGGAAGACCAGCAATACCAGTAGCAAGAGTTAAGCTCTTAGGCTGAGCACATAAGGAAGTGAATTACAGCTCTCATAAAACAGAAGGCAGGCTAGAGGAGAGTAAAGTCCCAGGAAGATGGAACATGACATTATTTTTTTGTAGATGGAGAAAGAATCAACCCATTCAAAACCTGGGGAGAAAAAGTGCAATAGATTTTGGAATTAACCAATGACAGTAATGATGTTTAAGCAGCTCCATTAGGTCTTAGAGAAAGCAGATGTGAACCACAACCTGGGAAGGCACATCTGATAGAGTAATGGTATGGGCCAACCTGTGGAGGCACCACAGTTAAGTTTCCACATATGATCATATTTTACCCTCCCAAGCCCTGACAACCTGTCCCAGTAGTATGGCATTAAAGAGAAGGGCTCTTATTGTGATGCCCAAAGAAGCAGACTGCATCATATTTTATCAGGATTCAAAAGGGCGTTGGCTCAAGGTCAATGTAGGCGGTGCCATGAACAAACCCTGTGCAAGCTGGTGGAGGTCAGGATAAAGGTACACAAAGACTACCACCTCCCATATTGTTTTCCACAGACAGCCTCGTCATCTGCTCTGCCCATCTAATCCATAATCCCTGCACACTCACCAACCTGTACAAGTTCTAGAACTACATGATAAATCAACTAGAAAGGTGAAAGCCAATAAATGTGTTTTGCCGGAATGCTGTGACTCCTAATTGTAATACTTAATTCACACCTGATGGTCTTTCAATAGACAGTAATACAAGAGAAGAACAGAGAAACTTACTAGAGCCATTCTTGATACCCAATGAAGGGGACATGTTAGCCAAATCAAAAACTCAACAGTATCAACAGAACTAGACCAGTAGCCGCTGTCAATAAAGAGAGAAACTTTGATTTTATAAAGAGCTGTCGTCTCCTTTATTAAAATTACACTCGGACACGCCACAGTAATACTTATTCACATGTATGTGGATAATAAAGTGGTGATTATTTCAGCCAGTGAAATGAACCAGAGTGGTTTAATTTCCCAACATAAATTATAAAATAAAATAAAAACACGGGCATGCTCAAAGCCAAGCAAAGGTGTCAATCACCTTGTACTTCTAAGGGTAAAAGGTACATTACTGTTTTGTGGTTTTATATATAAAACCACGTTTAATTTTGAGCATTAAAGTTAATTCCCTTCGCTATAATTTTGTTAAGGCACGGTAGGCTATTTGCATAAGAAAAGTAGTATAGCCGTGGACTTTCAGGTTAACCCCAACTTTTCAGTTCCAAACAGGGGTGTGGATTTACATGCACAAATGAGATTTTTGAACTACATTTCCCCTTTAAGGTTTCCCCCTGTTACCTACCGCCATCTTTGTTTAGGAGAGGGTGACAGAGTAGGTGGAAAGCGGAATCTTAAAATAGATTATGAAATATTGCTTAAGGGATTGACAGATAGATGTGTGGACCACCAAAGGTAATTGCACGGATGTTTGTTGTGAAAGACTTCTTTCAGGAAGTAGAAATTTCAATGCACATTTTCTGATCCTTGTTTTTCTTTTTCCATATGGCGTAAGCGCATTATTTAAGGGTTTTCTTTTTTTTCCTTTTTTCATGTTGGGGGCGGGAGGAGAGAATCCAGTATCTTGCAAAATTCCAATTAATGTGCAACCGGCACTTTACCGGTTATGAGCAAAAAGTTGAATAATTTGAAACAGAAATTTTTGTCTTTTTTTCTTCGGACTTCCCTAGTCAGCAGACCACTGAAGCTGTAACTGCAACCATATAGTTTTTAAAGACACAATTTATGAAAGTGCATCATTTGGGTATTCAGCGGCACGCAGTAAGCAGGGATCTCATACGGCAAAAAGGAATTAACTCTGGCAGTTATCTACGGAAAAGGTCACTCACCAAAGAACAACACAGAAATATGACAACTACCAATCCGGCAGATACGGTAAGAATGTTTGAGGGCAATGTGCAAGGGATATATGTGTGTGTGTATGTGTGTGTGTGTATATATATATACTCGCATGTGTATGTGTGCGCACTGGTATAATGATCACACTATTTTGTCTAAGAGTATATATGTATCGTAAAAATGCAGACTGCCACGATACTGCACTAATCTTGATTTTGATTAACGATGATTATAATTATGAGGAAAAGCCTCTGTAATTTGTTGTCTTAACTATCGTACGCGCTACATTTTACTAACCATGCATGCATGAACAAAAGTCAGCTCCGTTATTTTAATATTTAACTGTGATATATCGCGAGTTACTGGCATATCTGTTTCCCAGACGGCACGATTTGGTTAAAGGGGTATTATTTTCTGCGGAAATCTGTGCAGAACTTGTCCAGCATAACCAGAAACACTTCTGCTTGCTCAAGTCCGTTGTTTCACCGGGATAAAGTTAGTTTAATATTCAACATTCATTTGACATTCAAAATACAAACCTATTACGCGCTTCAACCATTTCAGTTCAGTGGATGATGTCAAACCAGCTGTGTGACAGAGTTATGTTCATGTATCACTAGGATTTAAAAAAAAAAATCCTCTTGTACATTTCTTTAGAATTAAAAATGGCAAATATACTTGTAGGTAACGCTATTATGCTCTCAAACCATGTGACCTCATGATGTCAAACCAACTGTGCAGCATAGAGACTAATATTGCAAAACCCATCAGAGCCCAGTTTCAAAGCCAAGGACAAGAAATGAGACTTTTGCTGTAAAACACTCCAGCACCGCAAAAACACACTTTACGGGGAAACAAGGGGAGGTCCTTTTACAAACAGCCGGTTGCACACATAGTGAGAAGTTACCAATTACAAAGAGACACACAAGGATCAGGGATGGATCATGCCCCAGATAGCAAAGTACCATTGAAAGAACACTGAATAAACAATCAGACAAAATCATTGAAACAACATTTATCTTCAACATTGTTCAAAATTGACCTTGCTCGTTGTAAAGGCCATCTATTCAAGGTTGAAAACCTGACCATGTCCAACCAGGATTCAGCATTGATTCAATTGTATTTTGTGCCAATGAATCAATCGTTGATCTAATATTGCAGTATTGTGTGCTGAAACAATATTTAGTTGCGATTGATTCCTAAGTGATTTAATGTTGAAACTATGAAAAATCAGTTATGGACTTCAAAGCCTGATATAACTGAAACACCAACAAAAGTAGTAAAATATAAAAGCACATTTATTAATACACACATTTCTAAACATTCATACAGGATACAGAACACTCATATTTTCATTTGTTGAGATTAATATACACTATTTGGACAAAAATATTGGGACACCTTTGTTAATTAGAGGAATTGTTTAGTTTTTTATGCTTTGCATGACTTTAAAAACAAATTTACCAATTCTGCTCATTCGGTCACATCGTCCCAGTTTCTCTGATCCTACATATAATTATATCAGACCACCTGTCACATAATTAGTGTTGGTTTGCGTTGCCCTTGTGCTTCACTTTTTTCCCAACTAAAATTTCTTTACAGGAATATGTGCACAAAATGAAACATTCACTTTCTTTTCTAACAAAGCGCTTCATATTTCCCCCCCCCAATGTCAATCTCTGCTACTCTCCAATTTGTAAAAGACAACTAGTTTCAGTGGCTAATCTAGTCGGTACAGTAAATTGTACTGTCTAAAAATTTCCTTCTTAGCATTCAGCATTTTCAGGTAAAGTTAGTTTACTGATTTGTGAAGACAATGTAGATAACACGAAATACAGTTTGGTGATATAAACCTGCGAACTTCCACTGAAATTACAATATGAAGACATACACAGCACGTAGGGCTTTCGTAGGACACTACGGAACAATATGCGGCCAAGCCCATAGCCTAAGTTCTTTTCAAGGAGGAGTAGAGGAATAAAAAAGCCAAAACACTTTTTTATATTACTCAGATAATACAGCCATCATTTATTTAACTATAAAATGAATACAAACAGTTATTTACTTTTTCCCCTTTTGTAACTTTTGGTCACTATTACGCTGCTATCTACAACACGTAACAACACCACCGGGTCCCTAAAAGAAAACCAAATCACTACAGTCCATGTCCACCAGTGCTGTGCAATTTATTGTGTTTCTCCCGCTAACATAAACCTACACATATAGGAAATAAAAGTCAAACCATAACTCCAGGGGTAAGCCAGGCCAAAATAACAAACATAATCCCAAAATGTCTCCACCCCAACACACACTCTATACTAACCAAAAGAAAGAAAAGAAAAGAAAAGACATGCATCTGCCCTATCTCCCTAACTACACAAAAACAAGAACAAAGGAGAAGTACAAATGAGATGGCGCTTACCCCCTTCCAACAATGATGGGCAAAAACTAACAAAGTACAATACAACACAAATATGTGCACAGTGTCACAGGCCAACGCTGGGGAAAACCCTCACAACACAATAGGCATAATGTACCAAAGCACAACAGAGAAAACAAGCACAATCCTCTCTCCTCGGTCTTCTTCTTCTGACCTTTATCATCTCTCTCTGGACTTCCTTCCACCACGCCTCCAGATGTCATATCGCCCCCTACAGGACAGGAGAGGAACAGGTATCGAGGAAAAGAAGGAAAGAAAATAACGGGCAAGCCCGTAACACCTCCCCACCAAAAACGGAACTGCTCGCAGTTTACTGTCCATATACCCGTGATAGGGCATCAGCAACAAGATTCTCAGTCCCCTTTTTGTGCACAATTGACAAGTTAAATGGTTGCAGAAACAGCGCCCAGCGCATCAAACGTTGGTTTTTATTACTCATTCTGTGGATAAAACTAAAGGGTTATGGTCAGTATGTACTAATATGGGTCCAACATGAGAGCTTAAGTACACATCAAAATGCTTAAGGGCTAGAACCAACGCTAGAGCCTCCTTTTCAATGGTACTATAGTTCAATTGGTGCTTATTGAACTTCTTGGAGTAAAAACAAATAGGATGGTCCACACTTGACTCATCCTCCTGCATTAACACAGCACCAGCGCCTGTGTGAGAGGCATCAATGTCCAATTTAAAAGGGCAGGTAAAATCAGGAGCTGCCAATACAGGTTCACTGCAGAGCAAGGACTTCACGTTGTCAAAGGCCTCCTGGCAGAGTCCCGACCATGCAAACACAGTGTCCTTTTTCAGCAAGTCAGTCAAGGGCAACACAACAGAGGCAAAATTCCTACAAAACGGCCGATAGTATCCAACCATCCCAAGAAACCTTCTCAGTTCGCGTTTTGTACGAGGTTTTGGATAACTCGTAATCGCACACACTTTATCAGCTAAGGTGCGAACTTTTCCTTGACCTACCTCTTTCCCCAAGTAGGTTACTGTAGCTTTAGCAAACTCACACTTTGCCAGGTTGAGCGTTAAACAGGCCACATCAAGCCGTTGGAATACCTGCTGGAGAGTTGCTATATGGTCTGACCAAGACCTGGAATACACTACCACATCATCAAGATAGGCAGAACAGTCTGTCACTGGGCCCAGCACCAAATTCATGAGCCGCTGGAATGTTGCCGGGGCATTCCTGAGCCCAAATGCCATAACTGTGTACTGGAGGAAAGCATCAGGTGTAACAAAAGCAGAAACATTAGAGGCAGTTTCAGTTAGTGGAACTTGCCAGTATCCCTTCAAAAGATCCAGCTTGGTCACAAACTTAGCTGACCCCACACGATCTACACAATCCTCCATACGAGGTAAAGGATAAGAATCAGGAACGGTCACAGAATTGACCTTTCTGTAATCAGTACAGAAACGGAAAGTGCCGTCGGGTTTAGGCACCAGTAAACAAGGGGAGCTCCAAGGGCTCTGGCTCTGCACAGCCAATCCATTTTCTAACAGATAATCCACTTCTATGGACATGATCTGACGCTTATGTGGATTCACACGGTAAAAATTCTGTTTAACTGGAGATGTAATGGACACAACAATATCATGTTTAAGAACTGTGGTCTGACGTGGCACATCAGTAAATAGATCAGGGAAACTATTCACTAAGTTTCTCACATCCTCACACTGTTCTGCTGATAAATGAGCCAACAACTGGTCTAGGTTGTCCAGCATCTCAGTATTTTTCATTCTGGCAGTTAAAACAGAGACCTCACAAGGCACATCTCTGTGATCCTCAGTATCACTGTGCAACATTGACATAGCAAGGACAGGCTGGGCAGTCTCTGACATCACAGCAGCAGTACGAGTAGAATATAATTTCAACATGTTAACATGGCATGTTCTGGTTTTTCGTTTCCTATCAGGAGTGGAGATCACATAATTTGTAGGGCTAATCCTAGTTCTAACCAAATAAGGACCGGAGAACCTTGTGTGAAGAGAGGAACCAGAGGAGGGTAACAACACCAATACTTGGTCACCTGGATGAAATTCACGAACAACAGCACGCTGATCATACCGTCTCTTCATCCTCTTTTGAGAGGACAAAAGAGCCTGGTTAGCAGCCTCACATGCAGCCTGTAACCTGTCCCGAAATTTCTCCACATAAGAAAGAACATCCATCTGAACTGGCTTTTCCGCCAACAACTGGTCTTTAAAAAGCTTTAATGGGCCCCGCACAGAGTGCCCAAATACCAGCTCTGCTGGGCTAAAACCAGTTGATTCCTGCACCATTTCGCGCATTGCAAACATAAGCAGAGGCAACCCCTCATCCCACTCACGTCCACACTCCAGACAAAAAATCCGTAGCCGGGTTTTTAGAGTCTGATGGAATCTCTCCAGAGCCCCTTGTGACTGTGGGTGAAACGCAGAAGATGTCACATGCTCAATCTTTAAGGTTTGTAGTATCTGAGCGAACAATTTTGATGTAAAATTAGAACCTTGGTCGGACTGAATGATCTTTGGTAACCCAAACATAGAGCAAAACTGCAGTATAGCTCTGGAAACAGACTTGGCAGTGATTGTCCGCAACGGAACCGCCTCAGGAAATCTTGTAATCATGCACATTATTGTAAGTATGTATTGCTTTCCAGATTTCGTTTTCGGGAGAGGTCCCACACAATCAATCAGCAAACGATCTAATGGCTCTCCCACAACAGGTATGGGATGGAGAGGAGCCTTAGGGATGACCTGGTTAGGTTTTCCCACCACTTGACATGCATGACATGTCTTACAATAATTAACCACATCAGCCTTCAGCCCAGGCCAAAAGAAATGATGAAGGATGCGCTGGTAGGTCTTGTTAATACCTAAATGACCTGACATCACATGATCATGCGCCAGTTCCAACACATAGCGCCTAGAAACAGCAGGTACAACAATCTGGTGAACACTTTCACCAACAACACCACGGAGAGGGGTCCACTTCCTACACAGCAAACCATCAAGCACATAATATCCACATGGACACTCATCTAATTTGTCCTGTTCCACCACTGATGAGAAGAGGCGCAAGATGGTTTGGTCCTCTCTTTGGGCCTTACAGAATTCCTCTCTCCGAACAGGCAATGCCAAAGATCCTGTAAACAGCTCCTGGACAGTAGTCTTCACCTGTCCCTTAGAACCTTGTGAGTCCACAACTGGCCTGTTCCCACGATCCAAAGCATTTTTTTCAGTTGCATCGAATACACTGGACAACTCCAGATCATCACCATACTTCCTTGCTTGAGCACGGGTCAACACACAAGTGGGGAAAACAGAGGGGTACTCCCTTGTTAGACCATCATTAGCCCTAACCGGGATTGTAATAACCTCTGGCAGGGGAAACACTTTCCCACCAGCCACATCGTTTCCCAAAATTATGTCAACACCCTTGACAGGGAACTCACTCAGAACTCCCAACCGAGTGAACCCAGAAAACAAAGATGAAGTAAGAAAGGCCTGATGCAAGGGCACCCTTAATAGATTCAAACCAATACCTCGCACAACCACATGTGAACCACAAAAGGACTTATCAGTGAAGTCAAGAACTTTGTCCAACACAAATGACTGGGCTGCCCCAGTGTCCCGCAGTATCCTAACAGCAACAGGTACCTCAGCTTCAGAAACCGATAAAAACCCATCTGCAATAAATGGCTTGAATGTCTCCTCAACATCAGTCTTATAACCTTCAACATCCACACTACCAACAGGCTTAGGCAGTGATAGCTTATTCCAAGCCTTACAGTCGGCAATTAGATGGTCTGGCTTTTGACAATAGAAACACAATCGCCTCCCCCGAACACCAAAAGGGAGGCCAGGTTGAGAAGCACCAACTTCTCTCTGGTCCCGTTTAACTGACGGGACAAATGCTTTAGCTGGTATATGTCCCCTGGGAGTTTGGTCACGACCATGTGCAACAAAAACAGACCGGCCACTCGACACAGACTTAAAAACTGTTTTATGCGTCAGCACGAACTCATCAGTCAGCACCGCTGCATCAGATAAGGAGGCCGCTTTTTGCTCATTCAGATGCACCACAATTAGCTCTGGTAGGCAGTCCTTAAAATCCTCTAACAAGATGAGCTCTTTTAGCTGCTCCATAGTAGCCACCTTAGAAGCACTACACCACTTATCAAATAACACTGCCTTTTCACGGGCAAATTCTACATATGTCTGATGGGCAGATTTTCTGTGTGAACGAAACTTCTGCCGATATGCCTCAGGCACAAGCTCATATGCACGAAGCACCGCTGTTTTTACCACCTCATAATCCAAACTCTGTTGTATACTTAAAGAAGAACAAACCTCTTGTGCCTTCCCAACTAACTTGCTTTGCAAAAGCAAGGACCACATGTCCTTTGGCCAGTGTAGGGTTGCAGCTACACGTTCGAATGCAGTAAAGTAGGAGTCAACCTCTGATTCTCTGAATGGTGGCACTAATGAAACATGTTTACTTACGTCGAAGACTGGATTGGGAGCAGTGTGGGGTGTCTGCCCTCGGACAGCAGTCTCTGCCGCCACAGTGCGATAACGCAATAGCTGCGTATCATATTTCTGGCGTTCAATCGCCAGCTCCAACTCTTTGAGCTTTATTGCAGCTATGTGATCGAGTGGCACAGGCTCAGCCTTGGGAGAAGACACAGGATCTATGCCTTGACCAGGAGCAATCCCTAGGGACTCCGCCAACGGAGAAGCTTCCGCCCTCCCATATGCAATGCCTGGCTCACTCCTCTCAGGTACAGCAGGCAATATACCTTCCCCAACTAATTTCTCCACAATCAGGCTCCGAATATCAACCTTCCGTGCACTACGAAGGAAGTCCACATTATAAAACTCAGCCACCATTTCCAACTCGGCCTTTTTACATGAGTGCACAGCCTCCAGAGATGGCTGAAGTACAAATGCCTCCAAAGAGAATGCCATCGTCAGACGAGGTCGCACACGATACTACAAGGCTGACAACCAGATGCAAAATCCCACTTAGTCAAAAATCCACAGATGCCAAAAGCCAAAAGGCACTGCCGAACACAAAAGGATCCCGGACGAGCCCCCACTTATTACGCTGCTATCTACAACACGTAACAACACCACCGGGTCCCTAAAAGAAAACCTTTATCATCTCTCTCTGGACTTCCTTCCACCACGCCTCCAGATGTCATATCGCCCCCTACAGGACAGGAGAGGAACAGGTATCGAGGAAAAGAAGGAAAGAAAATAACGGGCAAGCCCGTAACAGTCACCTAGTCTTAGAATAACATGAAATATTCCAAAATCCAAACAGATTTAGATTCAGACAGTCAATTCTTCTGGTGCTGTTCCATTTTTCTTTTCAGTGGAAAAATTCAATGTCTTTTCAATTCCGTTTGCCAAACCTACTTTGGTGGATAAAATAATAACCAAAATAATCAAATAATTCAGAGGGTTGGGAAAATAATTAATAGATTAAATGAGACCAATGTTCGTCTACCCAGATAGTGTGTGCTGTCTACAAATAAGGGTGCACGCAACAACTGGGTACACAGCACAGCTACTTACAATAATGCAGACAAGGGCTATTTACAAGTAGCATGGAGCATGCTAGATGTTAATGAGCTCCGCTGTACGGAAGGCAGCTCAACAACACTTGTATAACCTTAGTGACCTTTTGGTGGAACTGTGTAAAGGCAAGTTATTCAACAGAGCTTCAGCAAGTTTAAAATCCATGAAGTTTCCATGAACACTAGGTGGCAGTCTCTTTTCCTCCTACAACTATCGTATACTGACCCAGGGATGCAGTTCCTCTCCATGAACATAGGGGTCACTGTCACAGAAACAATAAAATGATGCCAAATAGACATTATTGAACATAGCACAGGTCTCTGGTGAGCAGAATTTTTTAAATGTTCTTTTCCCAGTACTTTTTCTTTGTTTGTTTTCTACTGAAGTGCATTACATTCATGAAAGAAAAAAATGAAACTTATGTCATAATTATGAGAAAAGAGCTCTAAAGACATTAAATTGCAAGTTTTCCTGTTGGCAGGTTACGGTTTAGAAGAACTGAAGATGGCAAAACTGTTATGGGTGAAAATAGGTCTTGTAATACAGACTTGACCTAAAACATTTTCCCCCTCTTATACAACTGCTAAGTAACTAAATAGGAGGCAATTTTTTTTTTCCTGTGAAATCAGGCTATTATATTTCAATCAAATTATCATATTGAAAACATATTTTTGTATTTGTATTTTGGTTGCATAAACAATTGATTGTTGAAGTTGTTATTTGATTTGACATCTACTTGTCATCACTTTTTCACTAGTTTTGTCTTGGAATTTAATGCACCTTCACATGGCTTTGTTTAAATTGGTGTCCGGTAAGACAACGTAATTATTAAATCAGCATTTAACCATTTATTGAAGTATTATAAATTTTAGTAAGACTAGTTTTTTCAGATTTGTGCTGAAAATCTGTTACTGGGCAGTAAAGAAGTTTGTAGTTAACTGATAGTGATTATGAACATGCCTTCAAAATATTAATACATAGTAATAAATACATCAAAACAGGCAATGTCAGTATAAAGATGTTATGTCCTATGAAGTATAAGCAGCATATAACGCAAAGTGGCAAAATCTCTGCAGGCCACATGCAGTGCTTATAAATCCCTTATAGGACTTGCCATGACATAACTACCATTTTTGATTAAATCAAATGACAGTACAGTAGAATATGACACTAGTATTGAGAGCTTTCTGATGTTTGGCAACATTCCCTTATTGTTTTAAATCGTTTGGATTTTGAGCTATCGTCAAAATAATTGCAGTTTTTTGGAAACCAGTATGTATTATGATGCATATTATTTTCAGTATTATCAGTGCTTAATGTAAGTTTATTATTTTATGTGCCTACCTCCCTCAGTTAAGTAACCCTTTGTTTAAACAGTGATTTTAAGATTTGATTTAATTTATCTTTCATCCTGCTAATATTTCATCCACCTCATTTTTGTCTGAAATATCCCACTTGTATAAAATGGCCTTGTTGCTTTGATCAGTGACCTGTAACTATCTGATAAAACCAACTTTATTCCTTTAACAGCAGTCCTTTGTTTTTTATATGAAAGGGGCACTTGGATGAACATGTGAAGATTGATCACTAAGTCAACAGTGAAAGTCCACTAGCCATTGCAACTTAGTCCTTTATAGAGGAAAGCCCATTTACTGAAATATTCAACTTGGGAGTCATTCAGTCATAAATAGTTTTCATTGGACCATTTAGATTTTGATTTTTAAAGAACTGAAGATTTGAAAGCTTTGGACTGTATTTTAAAATGTCACAGGCGTATATAATTTTCAGCCCTTGTAAATGAAATAAAAGATTTTCCCAACTGAATATATTTAACATGGTAATGATAACCCATGTAAACACAAACTGCCTCATCTGTCCTCTATCTAGCTTTGATATTTAACTAGGAAGAAGGATGTGGTGATTGTCAAAATTTTCCCTTTCCACTTTACAGAATTATATATTTAGACAGCATCCATCATAAAACATGAAGTTTAGAATAGAGTGTGCTGAATAAACGCATTGGGTTGCAGCTTACTGCTAAAAAATGTATGATGGTTCTTAAAGATGGTCTTGTTCTCAAACGGCTGAAATATTGCTAAAGCATTTGGAAAGGATGAATAATTCTTTTGATTCGTACAACTTTGGGTGATGTTTCCGATTGTGAGATCTTTTGTTCTGATTTATGACAAAGCATTTGCCATTTTTCACATGCTTTATTGGGAATGGGAAATAATTCAGTAAATCACAGTAAAATTGTTATGCTGCTACATGCAGAATTTGCTCCACTTGGAATGTTTGCAGTAGGCCTTTCAGGCCTGAATGTTGTGTAGGAAATCATCAGTAATTCTAACAGGCAGAACAGATGTTAAGCTATTTACCATGAGTGTGTCAGTAATAGTGTCACTAACTCCATTTTTCCTTATTTGCTTCCATATAATGTAGGGATGGGCCGATCCACATTTTTCATTCCAATACACAACTGCCAATATTGATACAGATTCCGATACAATAGCTCTTTATACTTTAATATTTCAATATAATAAATCAATATTTATACTTTATTTATACTAGTAAATACGAATTAAAAAATGTATGGCAAAAAATCTTTAATTAGGCTACTAGAAACATACATAACATACTGTTTCACCTCATTTGTACATCTTGTTTTAAGTGTTTTTGAGGGATTTGCAGTTCAGTTTGAATATTTTCCAAAAGAATATAATTAATAATTAATAATAAATGCGAATGCTTAAAATGCACCACAGTTTTTCTACCTCTGGCAACAGCGTCAATTACACTTTGTTGCAATAGCAGCGCCTTGTGTATCACAAGCTGTACCGAATGCAAAACTGCCCAAGCTAGCGATTCCCAAATCATTCATTGCTTTTTTCATATCACTCGTGTTGTCTCGCACAATTGCGTGCCCTTTGTTTAGCGGGATTTTCCAGTAAACGCTAATTCCACCTGAATTTTTTTTTTTCCAAAGACTGCAAATCACTGCTACGAGTTGTTGTTAAAAGCGTAAAATTCTTCCAGATAGTCACCCTCTTGTCTGATGTTCTTACTCTCCTCCTACTGAAAAGGGTATGGTATGCCTGTGATGTCACCCACTGAGTGGCAGCATTACCGTTCAGCTTGAATGTCACAAAAAACACATCTAAAATGGGAAAAAGCTGTCATGCGGTTGGTTGTACGAATCAGTTTAACAAGAAATAGGAGGTATCTTTTTACAGACTGCTGAAAACGAAATAAGTAAGTATTGGACGTGGATCAGTCACATATGGCTGATAACTGATCCATCAAATAGTTGTGTTGATACCGATCCGAATATCAGATCAGTGCACCTCTAATATCATTTGTTTGATCAGTCAGTACTGTACTGTATTGAACAGTTGCGTAAAACAACTAGAATACAGTTGTGCTGTTTTTATTCATAATGTTTTAATTCATAATGACATCACAGCTGAGGAGACTGGCCTTGTGACATTCACAATGGCCCATTGATATCAATTTCCTGTTAGACAGCAAGTTGTTAATCAGGGTTAATTATTCTCTGTGAAATGATTTTACTTTTGTCAGAGTAGTTTTTCTAACATTATTTCTCTGAACAGTCTCAGGTTGGGCATTGATGATTTGTTTATTGTTAGACATAATCACCTTGAGTGTGTCTCGAATAACCAAGAATTGATAAATTAATGCTTTCTTGTAGAAGTTAAGCAGACCTTGAAGTTTGGAGAGTTTTTAGGGTGAATGCTTGTGTACTGACAATAAGTGGACTGATATTATAAACCACTTTCGTCTTTACTTTATGAAAAATAAACCCTTTGTTGTTCTACTGAAAACCTTTGTTTTTCAAATCTATTTATGTGTTCATTTACTCTTGAATTCTGGCAACATTTGTGGCTTTGAGAAGCAGATCAGCTGGATAATATCAAGCACATGGTGCAGTTTGTCCTATTTTTTTTTTTTGTTGCATGTTGTAACTGTAAAATGAGATGGACTTCTTTACTCATAAAACGTATGGCAGTAAAGATGTAGCTTTTTTTTGATGGATGAACATTTTATATTGGCAGTAGAATATTTCCTATCCACACCTCTTACGTACAAAGCCCACCAGAGATGGTCCTATACAAGCACCAGTACTAACACCTTAATTACAGGCTTGGCTCCTTTCTGTTGAGCTGCAACACCGGTGGGCCTTCCTCCTCTGTTGTAGCACAAGTATGATAACGGTGAGCATACAAAGGCCTGCAATGAGATGCCCGTGCTAATTTGGCTGTTTTTTTATTGTGACTGGTTAGAAGAAAGACAGATATGGATCTTATGTTACACTTAATTTTCAGAATACCTTGAATGTGAATGCTGCTATTTACTGTGTATGAAAATTGCAGTGTCAAACCCTCTGATCTCCCTTTGACCAGTATTTGCCAGAAGGCCTGAGAACTGATGTGCAAATTGTGGAGATAAAGTGAATTGTGTGGTCTTTCCTTCTGCACAGTGTGGTAGTTTAATGTAAGACTATTACGGTTTCTTGTAGGTTCCTCACAGCATGCACTTGAATGGGCTGTATTAGTTTGAATTGCTCAGTGTGTGGCAGGATTGCCTCAGCTGTCGCCCGTGGCAGGAATGTGAAGATGTGAGACTGTTTGAGCAAACAAATCCCTCCCATTAGATGTCGGTATCTCTCCATAGGGAGATTTCCAATAATTATATTGGAGACCATTATGTTAGAGGAGTGTCTTCATTTAATATTTATCATGGTGGGCATTTAATAAGTCCTACCTATGGGGGCAGTGCCTCTGAGCAAGGCCCTTAACCCCCAGCTCAATGGGTGCCGCTGCAGGCGGCTGCCCTTCACTGCCAAGCTTGCTGTCACCTACATATGTGTCTGTGTGCCGTGGAGAGCAAGATGGGGCAGGTAAAAGTGTCATTATTATTATTATTATTATTATTATTATTATTTATTACTACCACTACCAACAAGTTCATAGACAGTGATCGGTATCTTGCAGGAAAATAAAAATGCCTTAAAAATGAATGGTTGTCATGTTTTTCTTCTTTCTACAATAAAATGACTATAATAAAATGTTTCCTTTGCAATACAGTACACTAGTTTGAGTTCCCTGCAGCAGTCTGAGTCAGCAGTGCAGGCAGACCAGAAGGGCTTTAGTCTCTGTCCTGTCCCACATCTCTGCCAGCCTACGTAAAAGACCAGCCTCTTTAAATAGGTTGAGGCTCTACTCTGCCAGTTCATTGTTATCTGGGATGACTCAGATCAGAAAGGAAAGAATACATTTGCAAGTTATGTATCACACAACTACACAGATGTTGGTACGTTTGGTATCACACAGCTACACAGATATTCCTCAAGATGTATTTCTTAGCTAATATTTAACATGCCAGAAATGCATTTTGTCTTAATTGTACTTTCCCGTTTTCAGTGAATGTTTTCAAAGCACGTCTCATATTGATTTGGTTTAAGGTTCCAAAAAGCGGCTGTATGCTAAGTACACACTTGTTGCAAAGGTTGACATTTTCAAAGTATTTAGTGTGCATTTTATAATGCTTCATTTCTAGGATACAGAGTACTACTAGGTTTCATTTTAGGTGTTAAAACCAGGGAGGATGGGGGAGAAATGTACCCTGCAATATTTAACTGGTTACATTCATCCCTCCCAAAAAAAATAAAATAAATAACCTTAATAAGTTGTGTTGGACCAATATCAAACACTTTCCTTCGTCATTGACTGCAGTGCCCTTTAAAAAATTTTGTTATATCAATATTTGTCTGCTGATTTGATATGTATTATGATTTTAATAGGGTTTTCTTAGAAGCAGTTCAGGTCTACATTCAAACTAAAGACAAGGGCATTTTCTGCCATCCAGTTACACCGGTTTCAGTTCAGAATGCACAATGAAATGAATGAATACTAGGGGTTTAATAGTACACAAAAAGCACAGTTTGTTACGTACCTTGGTTTTGAAATCACAGTTTGGTACATTTTTAGTACAGTGGGGATAAAAGAAACAAAACATAAATTGCATCTTTTTTTCCTATATGTTGATGGAACCACATCCAACATGCTACTTCATTCGAGAAGACACTCATCTGAGTGTGTTTACGGCCAGAGCAATGCACTTAGTCTGTCGGTGGCATTTAAGGTGCTAATTAGGCAATGCTTAAAATCCATCCATTTCGGCAGTCTGTAAGATGACAGCTCCTATTTCTTGTGAAATCGATTTGTACAACCAATTGCACATAAGCTCTTTCCCATTTTAGAGGTGTTTTTGCAGCATTCAAGCTGAATGCTGACCCTGCCACTCAGTTTTTTTGCCACCCAGTGGGTGTGAGCGCAGTGATTTGCACCTACTCTGACTTCATATGCATACCTTTTGCATTAGGAGGAGTGTAAGTACATCAGATGATAGCAAGTGCGACTAACAAACATGTCTGCAATATGGAAGTATTTTTTGCTTGAAGTAACTAGTAGCATAGCGATTTGCAATCTTTGTAAAAACAAAGTTTTGAAAGGTGGAAGTAGTGTTTAGCGGAAAATCCCACTACACAGAGTGCATGGAATTGTGCGAGACAACATGAGCAATGGATGAAAAAAGCAATGCATGATTTGGGAGTCACTAACTTGGGTTGTTTTGTGCACTCACTACAGCTTGTTATACACGAAAGAGTGCTATTGCAACAAAGTGTAAGTGACGCTATTGGCAGTGGGGGGAAAAATGTGGGGCATTTTTAGCATTTGCCAATTATGTATACTTGCTTGGCAGATATTGAAATTGAACTGCAAATGATACAAAAATGCTTAAAACAAGATGAACAAACAAGGTGGAACAGTATGTCATGTATGTTTCTAGTAGTCTAATTAACAAAGCCTTTATTTGGCATACATTTGATTTCATTTGTCTTTACTAGTTTAAAAAGAGTTTTGGTATCAAATTGGTACTCGTATCGGCCAGTACCCTATATCCAGGTATTGGGATTGTATCAGCACTGAAAAACTGGGATCGGTGCACCTCTAGTACCAACCATACTTGGTAGAATAGAACACTGGATTTAGTTCATTATGGTTGTTAATACACATGGCACGATACCACTTTTTTATGTCCGATACCAATATTGTAAATCTGGATATCTGCCAATACGATACAAATCCGATACCATATCTGAGTCTTTTATTAAATAGAAAACCAAAAAAATGCTTTTAAAAAAATTTCCATTTTGTATACCTTAACACAAATACAAAAATCATAACTGTGATATAAGAAACTTTGCACAGAGAACGTAGTTTAGTAACACTGCTTTTTTATTTAAACGTCCTCAGTTTTAGCAGCATTTGACGAATCAGCACCATCCAAAAAATCTTGAAGACAAATGCAACTGTATACAAAAATAAAGCAAATGACATAAAAGCTTAGTATCTAAAGAAACATTCATAATGAAATAAAGTGCAATTTTATGCAAAAGCTGCTTACGAAACTGTAAGCTTAGCATGCAAAACTGCTTTTTGCAACTTAAAACTTGAGTCTATCCACTGTGCTGTTAGACCTAGCAAGGACAATGGACACAGGTCTGAGCTTCAAATATCTGATGTCAAGCTTTGCTTTGTTGCTTTCTGGAGGGAGTTTGTCATTTATCTGAATTGTTTCATACAGCGTTTGTTGATGAGACACCATTTTCTTCTTGGCGCTCATGGAATTAATAAATTCCGTGTACTCTTTTCCATGATATTTCTGCAGGTGTTTAATCAAATTAGTTGTGTTAAAGGTTCCAACTCTGCTACCACCCCGTGAAACACTTGTATTGCATAACTCCACATTAGAGGTGGGCGATAAATCAATTTTATTGATTAATTCGAATTTACAGTTCAGGACGATGTGTTTTTATGAAAATCAATTTTATTACTTATTTTACATGCGAGCGCCAAAAGCGGAACTAATGCGACACACCATTCTTCACAGGTAAATTAGTGCGGCACACCCAAACACTGTAGCGGATTCACAAACAACATGGCAATGGTTCGGTTTTGCGCCGTTGGACACAGACCAAACAAGTCCTCGTTGCAAAGTCTGTTTAAAAACTGTTGCAACCAAAGGAAGCAGCACGACAAATTTATTCCAGCACCTAAAGCAGCGGCACACAGCGGAGTGGGAGAAGTGCAGCTCCCAGCGAAATGAAAATAGCCGCAGCACCAGCACAACATCCAAAGTTAAGCAAGCAACCGTCCCCGACACGTTTTCGAACTGTGTGCCATATGATTAGAATGGGGCACGATGGAAGGCGATAACAAACGCTGCCGCGATGTATGTTGCAAAAGACATGGTGCCCATACATACTGTGGAAAAGCCGGGAATCATTAACATGCTAACAAGTTTTTACAAGTTTCTAAAAGTGTTTACAATGGTGTGGTTTGCCATCTCACTTACAAGCATCTTTTTTGGCTTGTCAGATTGCACTGTAACTGTAAAGTAAAAAAACAAAATAAAGCTAAAACTTGTTTTGAACCATTTATTTGTCATCTGTAGTTTGATTTTGAGTAGGGGAGGGGAAAATCGATTAAAATCAAAAATCGGATTTATTGTGAAAAAAATCAGAGATTTTATTATTAGGCCATATCACCCAGCTCTAACTCACATTCAGCAGTCTTGGCTTTTTTTTATAGTAATTAAAAGTTTTGCAGTAATTTTTAATGAATCAAATTAAATTTTTTATCCCTTCCTGATTTCCGATCCAGTAATTTAGGCTAGGATCGGACCGATACCGATACAGAATATCGAATCGGCACATCTCTAGTTGTTACAATGCAATATTATTTTCGAATTTTTAACATATTTTTTACTGTGCAAATGAGCATCTCTTAGGTTTTCTTATTCAGACAATACATTATGTTTGCAGTTTTACTAAAAAAACAATTTCAAAACAAAATGTTTCCCTGCTGTAACAAAACTGCAATGGACTGTGACCCCCCCACCCCCAAGCAGATAGTTGTACTGATGTCTTTGTCTGTATCCTTTATAGCATCCAGAGTTTGCTCAAAATGGGGAATTAAATTGAGATAGTCTGGCAATTGAATCTATCTGCCAATGCAGTCTGTCAGAAAGGTTAGTGGTGTTGCTGTGAGTTGTGCCAATAGACACAACACAGTATCAACAAATCACTTGCTTTTACTCAATGTTGTCTCTATGGTATTGAAAATTTTTCCATGCAGTAGAAGACAAATGTCTTTTAATGACTAATTATTATTCACCTTCCTCCTCCTCACTCTATCCATTTTCTGAATCCACTTGTCCTATTTGCAGGGGGTCTGCAGCAGAGATGGGGATTCCAGTCAGAGACTCGAGTCGCACTTAAGTCGCACAAACAAAGACTTGTGACTTGGGTGTTGTGACTCGTGAACAATGTTCATTTCATGGAATAATTTTTTTAATTCATTTCAGTTTTTCCAATGTTGTACAAAAGCCCTAAAGACACAATCGGTAGCCGACTGGACGATCATGGCAGCGTACATAATACGTGTCAGTAATGCATACGTACCTGCTGGAGTAATGGAGAGCATGTAATTGCGTGAATGTCTGTTACACCGTTTATTCGTTGCTGTGCGTGACTGACTTAATGAGTATAGTAACTAATAATAAGTAATATGTTAAATCCTGATTTGTATTTTATAATAGAACTTAAACATTGTTAATTTAGAGTAAACCGGAGATCTAATCATTAATGCGCAATCGTGTTATGTTAATGCGAGTTAAGTTTCTTTCCGGAGTTGCCTGTTAATGTACCGTGCCATATATATTTACAGTCAAACCTCAGATTGCGAGTAATTTGGTTTGCGAGTGTTTTGCAAGACGAGCAAAAATTTGTAATAAATTTTAACTTGATAAACGAGCGAGGTCCTGCAATACGAGTATTATGTATACGCTTTGTCTGCCTAGTGTCACGTAATCACAACTGAGCCGATAGTTATTCTCTCTCTCTCGCTGTGAGATTGTGGGTACTTGTTTCCCAAGCTTGGTCTCAGCTGGCATGCCTCACTCGTATAGTCAAAATTTAGTAGAAAAGCACCACCAGAATATGGGTGTAGCAGCTGTGCAGTTTGTTATTGCATTTGGTTATAAAGCCTTCACACAGACAGCTAACAAGCGAAAGGCCACTTGCAAAGTGTGTGACGTTAGGATAAATGATGCCGGCTCAACTACGTCCAACTTCATCAGGCACCTCAAAATGCACAAGAATAGGTCAGTCACTTGGCTAGGTGAAAGGGAATATGCAATATAAAAGCATTATGAAGGTGCAGTTAATGTAAAGTGTTACCATTTATTTGAAGATATTTTTTTTATCTGTTTTGATTTGGGATTTTTTTAAACAGTATTTTATTCACTTTCAGTTGCACTATTAAGAAGAGGACACATTTTGCACAGTTTAGAAAGATAAATAAAGGAATATTTTTTAATAAATTTGTAAGTACATTCTGGGATGTACATTCTGCTAAAAAATTGTGAGAAAATCTTATCGTGAATCATATCGAATCGTGAGTTGAGTGTATTGTTACATCCCTAGTTATGAGTGAATCAAACATCAAGGACAAACATCTGAGTGCATGCAGAGCTCATACAAATTCGGCGGTGGAAAATTTTAGGCTGAAAAGAAACCATCAGTAAAAGTGCAAAGCTTGCCAAATTTTGTTTCCTATAAAAGAGTAAAAATATTTCAGCATAACGTATTGATGCTTTCAACCAAGCTGATTATCACAGTGCTTGCAATGTGACCATTGCATGTGCATTATGTGCATAACATGCGATGTTGATATTAACATTACACGTCCTGTAGGCACAGAATTGAGGACAACGTGGTGGCAAAGTGGGCAATGCTGTCACCACACATGGCCCACTTGCGTGTGGAGTTTCCAGTTTAAAGTCTGACATGCAACAGGCTGGTACGGTGTGATGTAAACTCTGCTGTAGACTCTGCTAACAATACTGTGATCTTATTTCCTCACTTGAAGTATTGCCACCCAGTAGAACATACAGAATGCAAGTGTTCACAGTGATAATGTCATTTGGGTTTCAGTCTGAAGAAATTATGTCCTTCATTGCTTAAGAAATAGGAAACAGAATTATATCATGATAATTATTAAAATCAACTCCATATGGAAAATATAATTGTGAAAAATAGTTTTTTTAATATTGGATATGTATCAATCTGTGGTTCATGTAATTTTGCTATGCACATTCTAAAACATTCACTACAGAACTGTGGTTCACATGTTTAAATGTCAGTCTTACCTATTTCGCCATGCTTGATCATTCTTATTAGATAGTATAAAGTCTGAAAATAAGACTGGCTGGCTGCCTGTACTTTCTGCGATTATTTGACCATTAATGGCTTGCACATCTTACTTGCTGTGAATTTTTAATGTGTTAGCTCATTAATGTCAACATCATTAATAGGTAAGCCTTCTCCTTGAGGGTCCCATGTAATTGAAGGTTTCCCTTAGGTCATTAATATTTGCTTCTCTGCATTTCTCTTTGTGGAAACATTTGTAAGTGTGTTAATCTAAATCAATCTTGCATTAGAATGCTCTTATATCAGGCTCTATTAGGCTTGATTCTTGCCTTCATCATTGCTGCAGATGCTACATTGATTTTGGTTAATTTTCTAGAAAATGACTTACTATTTCCTGTAATGGAGAATATGACACGGCTTTTGAGGAATGAGTGTTAAGTAAGGTATCCTTTTATGGACATGGTTAAAATCCATCCATACATTGGCATACCGGTTTGTCCTATGCTGGGTCCAGAGCCTATCCTAGACGCTACTGGTACAAGACAGGGAATAACCCAGGACAGGGAGCCAGCAGCTTGGTTTACATAAATATAAATTTTACATCAGTTAATTTTAGTAATACTAAAATGCTACTAATTTCTTATCCATTATACAAAGATCACTTTGAATATTTCACTTCACCGAAGGTTTTATATTTTGTTAGTCTAAACATTGCTGTGCCTTTTTTTCTCCACACATAGTGTTGTGTGCTTTTTCCAAACAACTCAATTTTGGTTTCATCTGTCCACAGAATATTTTGCCAGTAGTGCTGTGGAACATCCAGGTGCTCTTTTGCAAACTTCAAACGTGCTGCAATATTTTTTTTGGACAGCAATGGCTTCCTCCGTGGTGTCCTCCCATGTACTCCATTCTTGTTTAATGTTTTCCTTATTGTAGATGTGTCAACAGAAATGTTAGCATGTGCCAGAGATTTCTGTAAGTCTTTAGCTGACACTCTTGGATTCTTCTTCACCTCATTAAGGATTCTGCGCTGTGTTCTTGCAGTCATCTTTACAGGACGACCATGCCTAGGGAGAGTAGCAACAGTGCTGAACTTCCTCCATTTGTAGACAGTCTGTCTTACCGTGGACACATGAACATCAAGGCTTTTGGAGATACTTTTGTAACCCTTTCCAGCTTCATGCAAGTCAACAATTCTTGATCGTAGGTCTTCTGAGAGCTCTTTTCTGCGAGGCATGGTTCACATCAGGCAGTGCTTCTTGAAACCAGTAAACCCAAAACTGGTGTGTGTTTTAAAAGGGCAGGACAGCTTTCAGCAACACGTCCAATCTCATCACACTGATTGGACTCAAGGTTGGCTCACTCCTGGCTCCAATTAGCTCATGGAGAAGTCATTAGGCTAGGGGTTCACATACTTTTTCCACCCTGCACTGTGATTGTTTACATGTTGTGTTCAATAAAAACATGACAACATATAATGTTTGTGTAGTATTATTTTAAGCAGACTGTGTTTTTCTATTGTTGTGACTTAGATGAAGATCAGAGCACATTTTATGACCAATTCATGCAAAACTCCACGTAATCCCAAAGGGTTCACATACTTTTTCTTGCAACTGTACAAGGCAAACTGAGTTCTCGAACTCATTAGAACTCGAATTTCTTAAAAGTTGAACCAACCAGTTTGGAAAAAAAAAAAGACCTATAACTCAATCTGAATTTCAGAAGTCGAACCGTGAACACCGACCTAAGATAACTTGCACAGGCGGGGAAATGAGTCACGCCGCACATCTCTCAGCGAAAACAAAGGATAACACTTCAGTCTCAGCCTCGCATTTGCTGTGATAGCATCGTGCATGTTTACACTAGCTGAATACATATATTTAGACAGTAAAAATACATTTAGACAATGATAGACAGTAACAGTAATTATAGTAGTTATATAATAAAATACATTTAAAAATAAAGATTTCTTAATTATTTTGATATCATTAATAATAAACCATTAATACATTTAATTATAATAATATTGTCGTGCCGAGCAGGGACTGAAAGGAGACAAAGGCGCAGGCGTCAGGGTATCGGGGAATACGGGGTTTAATTGCAGGCAAAACGCAGGCGGACAATACAATGACGGGACTGGGGAAACAAACTGAAACGCGGACGAAATACAGAAGACTAATGACAACAACCAGAAACAGCTGATCACACGGGGATTCCATACGGGGTTAATGAGGGGACGTGGCAGACGGAAGGAGCGGACGATCGGGGCAGGACACATTGTTTGGATGCATTTATTTTCTTACTTTACAAATTACTGTTTTGATAAATGTGCTTAGATGTGTTTAGTACAGTATATGCTCTTGTTTTATCCTGTTCATTTTGTGTTTAAATGCTAAAAAAACATATTTAGGTGTAATTTCTTTGGGGCCGGGAACCAATTAATTGGTTTTCCATTATTTCTTATGGGGAAAATTCGATCATAACTCGAACTTTTTAGGATTCGAATCTGAGTTCTGAACAGATTAAGTTAGAGTTCTGAGGTACCACTGTATGAGGATGTCATTTGTAGAATTTAGTTCTGCATTTAATATCATTATCCCTCACAGATTGGTCAACAAACTGAGCAGCTTGGACACTTCCATCTGCTCCTGGGTGTTGGATTTTCTCACAAATAGACCATGGAATGTCAGGATTGGAATGCACACTTCACCTGCTCTAATCCTGAACACAGTTTCCCTACAGGGCTGTGTGCTGAACCCAATGACCTTCACTCATCTCAGCCATGACTGTACCCCCATGCTCCCATCAAATACTATTGTTAAATTTGCTGATGCACACTTACATCACTTACAGTCATACGCTAACGAAACACACACATTCCTTGGAAAAGATTAGACTGTTAGAACAATTACTAGGAACAGAAATGCATTTACAACAAAGTGCAGTGCAAAGCATCCTGGTAATTGCACCATTAGTCCTGCTGACCAACCCTGTGGCATCACCTTTATGCCAGCCAATCATGGACGGGGGATGGGATCAGAAGAAATGAAAAAGTTCGCCTAGGGGTGCACCTGAACAATGATCACCGCGGTGATTACGGCTTATACAATGCTGTATTGCCAAAACAACATCTATTTCATCTGAAGTATATGGCTACATTAACACCACTCACCTGATGGGAAAAGCCCAATAATGGCTGTACTTTCTCAGGAGACTAAGAAAGACCCATATACCTCAGCAGCTCCTGATCAACTTCTACCACAGCACTAAAGTATCCTTTCCTATAGAGTTGAGCCGGATACTCGGCTGAAACGAGTATCCGGTACGGATAAAGCACTTTTGACGAGTAAGAGTATCATACGAGTAATACAAGTCAATATCTGTGCTCGGATTGAATAAAAATTCTCATTGGGTAGCTGACTGTGTCTGCGTTCTGTGATAGACTAGTCACAGCGCCCCTCCCCTACACACATACAGATTTATTGTGTTGCTGTGTCCCGCTCTGCTCACTCACACACAGAACACTGAGAAGAGAAGAGAACAGCGCTCTCTCTCTCTCTGTCGCTCCCTCAGTCACTCAGGATCGCGGGTTTTTTTCCGTTAACGTTTAGGGTTTCTTCAGTTTCAGGTTTGTTTGTAGAATGCGACTCGCGTCTCTGCCTGTCGGAGTTTTTTTTTTCTTTTTTAAACCGTCAGCTGGCTCTAGCCAGTTTTTTTTTACTTCACGCACTGAGTGTCTGACACTTTCTTGCTGTATTTTATAAAAAAAAATAAAGGTAGTTGTGGTATAATTAATATTACAAATTAAGCTACACACACAAACACACACACACACACACACACTCCCCCCCCTCTCTCTTTCTCTCTCTCTCTGTCTCTCTCTTACTCACTCACTCACTCACTCACACACACACACTCACACATACCTGGTGTGGAAATAAAAAAAATAAAAAAGAACCAAAAAAAAAAGAAATCACACTGATCATAAAAAAATTAAAAGTTAAAAAAAGAAAGTTATGTTGAGATGAAAACTCTTGTTCATTACATTTTACTTCATAATTGCAACCGCATGTGTTGTATTCATTGTTGCAAAACTTGTTCTGTATATATATAGTTCGTTTGTTATCGTGATCAAAACCACTGATCTGAAGCTCAATGCTGATGCTGTCATGTAAATAGTTTTCTAATCAGCAATAAATATAACAATTTCTGATCAACCCATATCAACTGCATGCTTAAAATAACATACCGGTTAAAGCCCCACCCATTTAAAGACAACCCGACCCACTTCCAGGTCAAACCCCGCCCACGTCCGGGTTAGGCCCCGCCCATTCCGAGTACAGATACAGATACAGATAATTCATATGGTTAACAGATACGGATACAGATACAGATAATGCTGTACTCGCTCATCCCTACTTTCCTAAGACCTGACTGTGTGATATGGCAGATGCTCAGCTGCAGATCATAAGGACCTACATCATGTGGTGAAGGCTGCCCAGCAAATTATGGTGCTGACCTCCAAAACCTGGACATAGTTTACGGTAGCCGACTGAAGAAGGAAGTTTGACCCGCTGCTATCCTGAAAACGGTTTAGGGCAATCAGATCCTGGACTAACAGACTGGGAAAGAGCTTCTTCCCCAGAGCTCTGGCTTTCACCACCCCTTCCCAAAGCAAACAACCTTTCCCTCCCCCAAGGACTGTTACTTATAAAGCTAGACCCCCATTTTTGCTACTCGCTACCTCGCCACTTACCACAGATACAGGCACCCATGCAGACTGCCAGTTTAAAGTCTACATATGTATTTAAAAAAATAATTATTGTTTTTACTTTTTTAAAAATAAGGGGGACACATAACTCTCAGTTCAGTTTTTTAGTCACGGATCAGATAATTTTTCAGATCAGTAAAAAACTTTTTTTTTTTAATGTGCCCTGTCCATGTGAACACACTGCTTTGTATCTTTCCACTGCAACTCTGCATTGTATGGAAGTCTTAACAGGACATCCATTATTACCTTTTTCTGTCTTGTTGTCATAAGTTGGGGAGCACAGAGCAGGGAAGCAGGAGAGGGAGACGAAGGATCAGGGAATATGGGTTTTAACAGGCACACGGAGAGGCATACGAGGGAAGACCGTTACAACAATACAATGACAGGACTAGGGACACATACTCTGACATGGACTTAAATGCACCGAACTAATGAAAACAACTCGAAACAGCTGGTAAACATGGGGAATCCACACAAGGTTAACGAGGGGGACGTACGCGGTACATAGGCTACGCCCCCCTCAATATAGCCAAAGCTATGTTGAGCTTTTTCTCAACATAGCCAAAGCTGTTTTCTCAAGATCACAAGTTATTTTCTTGAAATCACAAAATAAAAACATTTGATTTCAGGAAGATAAATGTAATTACAAATCAACATTTGTCATGATTAAAAGGGAACTGGATTCCACTAAAAATGGCATGGCCAATGCTATTGAATCGTTTTTTTTTTTTTAATTCCATTCCCACTGAAAACCTAAAATTCTCCCCATTGTGCTGGGAGAATTTTGGGGCATAAGGGGGAATTATCTTCTGCTCTGAGAAAAGAACTTAAAGCCCTAAATGTATGTCCTATATGGACCTTCTGTGGTATCAAGATTTAGGGAATTATTATTTTAAAAAGTAAAACAGTAAAACTATGTTTAACACAGTAGCGCTTAAACTTTGCAATTATTCTGTGGTTCACATGCTTTCTGGACTGTGGGAGGGGCATCCGTACGGCTCATGGATCAGCTATGGTCCATTACACCACTGGTTATGTTATTGCTCTGTCCTGTCAGACTGGCTAGTCTGTCTGCACTTCATTTTGGAATTAACCGCTTTACTGTTTTACTGTCTTATTGTTTTCCTTTGTTATTTTGTTGTCACTGTTTAAAAATTGCTGCAAAAAAAGCTGCCTTAACGTATCTTGCCTACAATGCTCGTTTTATTACAGCATAGAGAGCGTGCACAAATGGTGAGGATACTGAATGCAGACAAAGATGAGTATTTTGTCCTAGATTCAAAACCTCTGTATGCCTTCCTTTATGTTCTCATCCATTGCACTTAAACGTGTTATTTGTAGGATTCTGAGTGGGTGTGTGTTAACTGGATTCAATCCACTAAAAATTTGAAAAGCAGGCTGTTCAGAATTCAGATATGATTGTGAATGCTAAAATCCAGGTTCATGAAGGTTTTAGATCTAACAACACATATGCCATGTCATGACAGTTTATAATCTCCTGTAACCCCAAACAGAACTGTGACACATACAGCCATAACATTATAACCACTGACAAAGTGAATAACATTATAACCACTGAAAGCGAATAACATTGATTATCTCATTAAAATTTCACCTGTCAAGGGTGCCATTATGTATTATACAACTGAACAGTTCTAGAAGTTAATGTTTTGGAAGCAGGAAAAATGGGCTAGTGCAAGGGTCTGAGCTACATTCACACTGGTATGCAGCGATCAGTACCTACCAAAAGTGGTCCAAGGAAGGCCAACTGCTGAACCAGCTACAGGGTCATGGGTGCCCAAAACTCACTGATGTGCGTGGGCAGTGAAGGCTAGTCCATTCGAAGGCTAGTCCATTCGGTCTCACAGGAGCTCTACTGTAGTATGAATTGCTGAAAAAGTTTTCGCTGGATATGATAGAAAGGTATCATAACACCGTGCATCGCAGTTTGGTGTGTATGGGGTGGCGTAGCCACAGACCAGTCAGGGTGCCCATGCTGATCACTGTCCACTACAGAACGTGCCTACAATGGGTATAAGAGCATCAGAACTGGACCATGGAACAATGGAAGAAGGTAGCCTGGTCTGATGAGTCACGTCTTCTGTTACATCGTGTGGACAGCTGGGTGTGTGTGTGTCGTTTACCTGGGGCAGAGATGACACCAAGATGTACTATGGGAAAAAGGCAAGCTGTCGAAGGCAGTGTGATGCTCTGAGCAATGTTCTGCTAGAAAACCTTAGTTCCTGGCATTCTTGTGGATGTTACTTTAACTTGTACCTCTTACTTAAACATTGTTGCAGATCCCTTAATGGCAACATTATTCCCTGCTGCTTTTGGTATGTATTACCATTTCTGCTTTAATACCATAGGACTGATTGTCTCTGTCATCTCAAACTTTTGCAGATAACCTTGAAGCTCATCTTAGTGAGTGGTAAGACAAAAGAGTTCCCCTTCTCACCCAGCAACTCTGCAGCGGACATTGCCAAGCATGTGTACAACCACTGGCCAATGGGTAATATTCTTCAGCATTATATGCGATTTTCATTTAAAAAAATATTTTATATAATATTATAAATGACATGGATTAAATTCACAGACTATAACTGTATATCACATTAAGATAATAAATTATATACAATTTGATTATTATCTTATTACTTTACACCTTATGGAAGAGACATCATGGATGAGGTTCCGTAGCCATCTGTGTGCCTTTAGGTGCTGCATTTAGAGGAGTGTGGCGAGCAGCCAGTGTAAATAGTGTCAATACGATGGGATTGTGGAGCAGAATGAGCAGCTCTTGCCTGCGCTTGAAGTGAAAATGGGAAATATTGTGTAGATGCTATAAAAAGTTGAATCTGAATTTTTTTCCCGTTGTCCAGCTGGTCATGTGTGCTAGCTCACTACTTCCAAGAGGCAGTTTTGCCTAAATACTGAATCATTCTGGATTGTCTTATAGCCTATAATCTGTAATCCGTAACCTGCTGCACTGTTCGTCTTGCCTGTCATTGACATAAGTACTCACCTTTCCGGAACTCTGGGCATGTCGATTAACTACTCTGCTGCACATCTCCTGAGTCTGAATACATACAGCCTACCAGCGTGTATGTCTATTATCAGGGAGCTTGGACTTCTATGCTGACCTCATTACATCCATAGAAGCTCCCGGAGAAAGATTTTCTACTACCATCACTCCAAGCACGTTGCCTCAGGAATCCCGGCTCTCTGGTCGACAACCGGCGCGTGCTGCACACATCATCAGAACACTGTTGCATGTGATCTATGTAACATGGATACTGCTGTGAGACGGCTACCCTCTGGGCTTGGCCAAAAACCTGGAGCACATCGGATCCGCGGAGTGGATCTGACTGTGCTACGGACGCTACAACAATTTGCTGCTCCTTCTTTGGTCAAAGTTGAACTTTTTCATACACAGTCCTTGTCAAACAAAGCATCCTTCATATGGGATTGCGTTATTGAAAAAGAACTAGATCTCCTGTGCCTTACTGAAACATGGCATGAGCCTGGAGTATTCTTATCTCTAAATGAAGCCTGCCCCCCTGGTTACTTTTACATCGAGAAGGCACGTAGCACTGGTCGTGGAGGTGGTCTTACTGTCATACAGCGTCAGGACCTGGAGTTCTTCTCCTTTCCATTACCTGTGTTGTCATCATTTGAATGCCTTGCGTTCAAATGTAAGCCTCCTCTATATGCTGCCGAGTTTCTCCATCTACTCGATAGTCTAAATCTGCAGCAACATGTTGTTGCTCCCACTCATTCTAGGGGGCACACTCTTGATCTGGTGATAACCAACTCTGTTCCGATCACAAACCTGCAAGTATGTGACCTTTGGCTGTCAGACTACAAAGCCATTTTCATGGAGTTGCCTCTTTCCTGCTCACCCTACTGCAAACCAAAGAGGCAAATCCACTTTAGATCTATAAAGAACATCGATCCTGATGCCCTGGCTCTGGACCTACAACGCGTATTGTCTGGCTCTGCTGCTCTTTTACCAGTGACGGAAACAGTGGACTTCTACAATCAGTCTCTCTCAAGCCTTCTTGACTGCCACACTCCCACCAGGACCCGTACAGTCGCCTTCTCACGCTCAGCACCCTGGTACACTACTGAGCTTCGGAGGATGAAATCAGTCAGACGTGTCCTCGAAAGACGTTGCAAGGCCTCATTGTTGACTGTACACAAGCAGGCTTTTAGGGAACATCAGAAGGCCTATGCTAAATCGCTTAAAGACGCACAGTCCCAGCTCTATTCCAATACCATGAACAGCAATCCTGGCAATTCCAATGATCAGCCATCTTTATAAGCCACAAACCACCTCTTACTCGGATGCTACTGTGGAAAAGTGCAATAATTTCATGAATTTCTTCAGAAATAAAATAGCACCCATCCGGTCCCTTCTCTCCTGTCGCTTTAGTTCATCAACCACCTTTACCATGCCAGCTGACTCACTGCAAGGGCCTATCAGTCCTCTCAGCTACCTCTCCACTGCCACACAGCAGGAGGTACCTTTACCATGCCGACTCACTGCAAGGGCCTATCAGTCCTCTCAGCTACCTCTCCACTGCCACACAGCAGGAGGTTGAGGCCATCATCACAAAGATGAAACCATCTACTTCTGCATTGGACCCATTTCCCACAGCACTGGTTAAGTCTAATCTTGCTGCCATCAGCCCTATTTTTACCCAGGTAATAAACCTTTCTCTTCAGGCTGGTTTTGTTTCCCCTGCATTAAAAACTGCTATCATTAAGCCACTTCTTAAAAAATACACACTAGATTCAGATAATCTAGCCAATTATAGACCCATCTCAAACCTCCCATTTCTTTTAAAAGTGCTGGAAACAGTAGTGGCAGCTCGTCTTCATAATCATCTCAGCTTGAACGGTTTAAATGAAACATTTCAGTCTGGTTTTCGTCAAGGCCACAGCACAGAGACAACACTGGTAAGGGTGACAGATGACTTGCTGATGACAGCTGATGCTGGCTCTCCTTCCCTTCTTATTCTTCTGGATTTGTCTGCTGCTTTTGACACCATCGACCATGTTACAACCCCCCACCCTGCTCTTTCTGCAGTCAGTGTAGTGGCCATGCAGTAACTGCATGTTGTAGGAGGGGACGTTAATTGCCCACACCTGGCGCCGCTTTGGGAATAAAAGCACCTGCAGATATTTTGGACGCTCCTCTCTCCGATTACTCACTCATCCCTGAATTTCTGCCCCTGCGTTTTGCATAGATAATTTTTTACATCTAGACGGGTTTTACCCTTGTGTTTGAACTAATAAATGAAGTTTTTCTTAAATTATTACAGCAGGAGGTGATTTAGTACTCCACCCATAAGCCAAAAGGGCTGTAGGTCCCTGCACATCATAGCCAAACACCAACTCGTTGGGACTAAACCCAATACTCTCCTGAGAAACCTCGCGAATAGCCAATAAAAGCCATGGGAGACCCTCCTCCCAGTCACTACCAAGTTCAACACAAAAAGACCTCAACATTGATTTCAAGGTTTGATGAAATCTTTCCAGAGGCCCCTGACTCTGTGGATTGTAAGCACTTGAAATATTATGTTTAGCTTTAAGCTGACGCAATGCCCTCGCAAACTGTTTAGACATAAAATTTGTCCCTTGGTCAGATTGTATAACCCGTGGGATCCCAAAAGTGGACATAAAACTGGTCATAGCCCTCAGGATTGACCGAGAAGTAATGGACCGAAGCGGATAAGCAGAAGGGTAACGAGTGGACTGACACATGATAATCAAAAGATAGCAAAGCCCAGCTTGGGAACGAGGGAGTGGCCCTACACAATACACCAGCAAGTGTTCAAACGGTGTACTCACAGCAGAAATAGGCTGTAAAGGGGTCACAGGTGTCTTCTGGTTGGGTTTGCACCGGTTACATACTACCATTGGCCTCTCTGACTTCGCTTATAATTGGTTCTTCTCCTGTCTCTCAGGTAGAACCGAATATGTCGCCCTGGGAAAAGCTACATTTTCCCATACTGTTACTTTCGGTGTCCCCCAAGGCTCGGTGCTAGGACCAACTCTCTTCACCTTATACCTGCTTCCCCTCGGTCACATTATCACCAGACATGGGTTATCTTTCCACTGTTATGCTGATGACACGCAGCTTCATTTGAAGACATTTTTGCAACCTACAGCTCTCACCACATGCCTGGAGGAGATAAAGGTGTGGATGAAGCTTAACTTTCTTCAGCTTAACACCACCAAGACGGAGGCCATTATAGTTGGCAGTCCGCACCAGGTTCGCACTTCCACCATCATTAGTATCACTTTCTCTAATCAAGATATTCCACTATCCTCGGTTATCCTCAGTTTTGGTGTAGAAATGGACCCCCACCTCACTTATGAAGCCCACATCCAACAGCTCTGTAAGACCTCATTCTTTCATCTCAAAAACATTGCCAAACTTCGTCCCTCATTGACCCTGGCAGATGCTGAAATATTGGTCCACGCCTTTGTCTCTTCCGGGCTGGACTACTGCAATGCACATTAATGAACATTGAAATAATAAGAAATAAGGAAATAATAAGATGGGAATATAATCGAATAATCTCTAACAATAGAGTGTGTTGATCGAGGTCAAGTGTGTATAGTTAATGAAGCTCCCAAGTCTTAAACAATGGAGTAAGCAACCTAGAATCAGCTACATGGTGAATTCGAGTCTACACTAAAAAAAAACACTCCCGAATAAATGGCTGAAAATCTGACACGCAAGACTGAATATGCCAGAGGTGGATTGCTGTGCTTTTTAATATGGCTGAATGTGAGGCAAGCAAGCAGAGGTGGATAGTTCAGGTACAGAAAGTAAAAATCTAACAAAGATTTTGTTTCAAACAATCAATAGTATAAAGAGTCAGTCACAGAGTACTAAACTGGTTGGTTGTAGCAAAATTATTGTCTCAATTTTTACTTTCTGGACCTGAACTATCCACCTCTGCATGCAAGTGCTTGCCCCCATCTGATGTGAACAGTTCAGAGCCATAGCTAGCATCAGTGGCACAGCATGTTAGCTAATCCCGTGTCTCATTTTTCACCAGAGAATTCAGTTGTACTTTCCATAGGTGCTGTGTTTGGGATGTGCTGTTGTACCATTGAGCATGTTATTGGACTGCTTTAGGAAAATTGGAGAGTAGTGTAATTCACCTTGGGTGATAATCTGCCAAAAAGCAAACATAATTTTCTCCATTTCAGACTGGGAAGAGGAACAAGTCAGCAGTCCAAACATACTGAGGCTCATCTACCAGGGGAGGTTTCTGCATGGAAATGTAACACTGGGAGGTGCGTTTTGGTGTGCAGAAACGAAGCACTTTATTTCTGTGCTCAACCCGAAAATTAACACTCAGCAAAATTGTAGCTTCTTCACTGGAAAGATTAAAGCAGCAAGAATAATGGATGCAGTGTAGGGGCGGAGTGGCCATCGGGAGCACTGGGAGATTCCTGGGTGCACTGACATTTCCAGGCCGTTCAAGCTGCTGTACACACATTTTCATAAAGAAATGCACTTGCATGAAGTAAATAAATGAAAAGACAGCCCGTACCCACGTGGTACGACCTGCTTCAGATGCATGTATCCATTGTAGAGAAACAGTGCTAGAACATCCTAAAATAAAATGGTACAAACCAGCTTTGTGTGAAACTAAACTGTTGGGATGGATGATACCACTGGTTTTGCTTTTGATCTGATTTCGATTCGATCCAAGATTGGTATTGCTGATACCAGTGTCAATACCACTATTCAGTGCTGTCCCAACCCTAAGAGTTACAGAACAATAACAATGTGCTGGAGGAGGATGCAGCAAAATCCACGAAAATGTCCACTGTATTTGGAACAGGCAAGAAAGGTGTAGTCTGCTAACTATACAACACTGCCAAACATTAAAAGCATTTCAGGGTAACCAAAACAACCTAAAATGTTTGTATGGAATGCCATAATACTCCAAATGAAATTTAAAAAAAAACCTATAAACGAATAAATATGTCAATAATTAATGTGTCCTTTTATTTTTAAATAATTCACACCTGTATTTAGCACTGTCCACTCATGATCGGATCACCAGGACATTGATACCAGGTGTGAACTGGGCCAATGTTACAAAGAACAAATTCCTAAATGCTGCCCCTCAGAAGTATTTTCTGTTTACTTGTACAAATCAGATTCTTTGCTGCCCCCTGACTCCCAGCAGCTTTGCACCACACAGGAAATTACTTTATAAAGTGGATAATACTTACATTATAGGCATACGTGGCAACCTCTCTATAAAGCCTCCAAAATAAGAGTACTGAATTACTGTAGGAAGGATAGAACATTCTCTTCTGTCTTTAATGATACCTGCCCCCAAATCCTGTTGCTGGGAAATTCTGCACAGACCAAAATATTTTACAGAGAATAATAATCCAAAAGTGTTACAGGTGTGATACGCGAGCAGAATTTGATTGTGTTGTCAAAGCTGTTCAAAATAATAGCTATGATTGGAAGGGAGGAGAGAGCAGTCAAGAAAGAAAATGTAATATTAGGGCTGCCTAGCAAACCCGATTGGGCCAGCACTGAAAACTTGATGTGTTAAAATTCTGGAGAAGCCCCTCAAAAATTGGACCAAAAGGAAGTATCCTTCCAAAATTGAAGGAGGGGGAAATAACATTAAACTAGAAGTAGAATCTTCTGTAACTCAAACTACACTTCATTAACTCAAACCACATCATTATCAGTCAGTGTGCCGTGATGGTTCACCAAGATCTGAATTAACATTCCAGATATGCCTTTAGCAAAAAACACAAATTTGTTATTACAGTGGTACCTCGGTTCTCGAATTCACTAGAACTCGAATTTCTTGAAAGTCGAGCAAACCAGTTTGACCTAGAACTCGATCTGAATATCAGAAGTCGAACGGTGAACGCTGACCTAATATAAATTGTACGCGCCAGGAAATGAGTCATACTATAATGTAGGGGTGTGCTCAAAATATCGATTCTTAGATACATACCGATATAATAAAAAAAGATACAGTATCGACATTCTAGCCCTTAGTATTGATACTCCGCCCAGCCATTAGGGGGCGCAGCGGCGCCCGCGAGTTTCAAAAAACTCATGGAAAATGTCGAAGATTTTAGAAGCGCCGTTGTCCCTAAAGGCAGATGTTTGGACACATTTTGATTTTAAAGCAAAGGAAGGAAACCAAGGGATCGATAAAACAAATGCAATCTGCAAGCATTGCCAGGCTTCTATACGCTACACCGGTAATACAACTAACCTGCGCGCCCACCTGCAAAGACACCATGCAGACAAGCTAGCTTCGCTGCAGCCCAAAAAAACACGGGACCCCACGCAAACTACTTTGGACAACGCAACATCCAAGCTTCCATTTAACTCAGTCCGTGCACAGAAGATTACGGAGTCTGTGGTGCATTATATTTGCAAAGGTTTACGTCCCTACAGTGATGTCGAGAACACAGGCTTTCGCTTTATGATCAACACGTTAGATCCCCGTTACGTGATCCCTACCCGCAGCTACATGACCGACAAAGCAGTACCGAGAATATACGACAAAGTCAAAGACAATGTTAAGTCAGTCCTGAGTTCTGCCCCATGAGTGCCACTGACTTGTGACGGGTGGACATCGCGAGCCACTGAAGCTTTTGTTACAATCACTTGCCATTACGTTGACGAGGAGTGGGAACTGATGTCGCACGTTTTACAAACGCAAGCCATGCACGAGAGCCATACGGGGTCAAACATTGCAGAGTTACTGAAAGCGGCGCTGGAGGACTGGGACCTCATATCCAAAGACCCAGCTATTGTGACTGACAATGCCGCAAATATGAGCGTCGCAGCGGAGCTTGCCGGTATGTTGCATTTCAGGTGCTTCGCTCACACTTTAAACCTGGCCTCGCAGCGTGCACTGAAGCTTCCTGCTGTCGCTCGTTTATTGGGACGTGTTAGACGGATATCCACCTTTTTTAAGCGCAGTACCACAGCCAGCCACGTACTTCGACAGAAGCAGAAGTTGCTCGAGTTGCCTGAACATAAACTGATCACTGATGTTGTGACGCGCTGGAATAGCGCGCATGATATGCTCGAGCGCTTTCTTGAGCAGCAACCCGCTGTCTCCGCTGCTCTTCTGTCCAACGAGCTTAGGAAAACCGAGAAAGAAGTTTGCACCCTATGTGAGTCGGAGATTACATCTGCGGAGGAGATAGTGGATGCAATGAAGCCCATGAAGATTGCTACTCTTGTAATGTCAAAAGAAAGCTCTCCAACACTGTCAGTTGTGGCCCCTCTTCATGCTCAGCTCATCCAGGATTTCCAAGAGAGCAGAGCAGATAGTGAGATAGTGAAAGAAATCAAAGCGGCTATTTGCCAAGATTTGAGCAAGAGGTACATGGATCAGCAGAAAGAGACCATGTATGTATGTTCAGCACTCGATCCAAGATTCAAAGCTTTGCCCTTCCTTCCTGATGATGAACGAGAGGAAATATACTTGAGAATCACTGCAGAAGCTCGAAGAATTCAAGAACTATTTCAGGTAAGCCCTTTCACTGTGTCATTAACATTAGCATTACATGGTTAAAAAACGACACACACACACACACACACACATATATACTGTACACTAAGTGTAATAAAACGAAATATTCAGTTCATAATTTCAAATTCATAATAGTATGTTAGAGCTTAAAAAACTATATGGTTTCAAACATATACTTCATGTAAAGCACTATACTAGCAAAACAATATATTGTAAAGGTTTGTCAGTTCATCGCATTAAATAAAAGGCAAACTAACTATTATATGTCTTTGAATATGCTCTTTATAGAATTAACTATGGGTTTATTGATAAAAAATCTTTATTTTGCATAATAGGAAGAGGCTGAAGACCAGGAGAGGAGGACAATCATGTGGAAGACAAGGATGACATTCCTGCCAGCCCACCACCCAAGAAGAAAAAGGACTTGTGCTGTTTGGCTGATCTGCTTGGTTCAACTTACAGTGCAGGTCCTGCAGTGAGACACAGAACCACACAGGCCCAGGCAGAAGAGGAGATGTCAAGGTACAAGGAGGCACCACCCCTGTCTCTTGCTGAGGGAAGTCCACTCAGTTGGTGGAAAGAGCACCAGAATGAATATCCACTAATGTCACGCCTTGCCAATGTGTACCTGTGCATTCCAGGGACTAGTGTCTCCTCGGAGCGCGTTTTCTCTACGGCAGGCGATATCGTAACAGCACAGAGAAGTGTACTAAGCTCAAAGCATGTTGACCAACTTCTGTTTTTGAACAAAAATCTTAAGTCATAGGATAAAGCTAGCATTACCAAGAGTATCCTCAGGTTATTGTTTTGTTGCTGCAGTGATTTTTGTTCAACCTGCCTTTTTGAGGACAAACCTGGTTTAGCCTTAAGATTTTAAAAATCCATCCTGTTATGAGGTAGATTTGTTGTTGTGCCAAATGTTAAAGCAAGATATAGCATTTAAGTGATTTCATAGTGAAATATGTTATGGCAGTACATGGTGTCACAAAAAAGAATTATAAGAAGATTTAATAAGAAGTTAAGAATAAGAAGAAGAAGATTTTGTGCTTGTGTGAGCTCAGACTGTACCCTTGGAAAGTTAAATGTTGACTTGTGGTAATTTACAGATTAATACAATTTGTGTACAATTAATCAGAGCACTTAAAGTTGCAAATATTTAAGCAAAATGCACTTTGTTATAATGCACTTTTTTCTTCAATAAATTGAGTTCTGTTTGTTGAGTAAATGTGTTCAGCATTAACTAATTGGCTCTGGCCCATGTATTTTTATTGAATCGTATCGAATCGTGTCACATTGTATCAAATCATATCGAGACAGCTCTGTATCGAGGTACGTATCGAATCGTGACCTGTGTATCGAGGTATGTATCGTATTGCCAGGTTCTCCAAGGTATACAGCCCTACTATAATGCAATTCTTACTTGAATGCCTTCTTCACAGACTTGACAATTAACCAAATAAAGCAGTGCAACATTACAGTAACTAACAATGAATAAACCACTAACTTACATGTACTATTAGAGCATTTATGTAATTTATTAAAACTTTATTTTGCCAGGTAAATTAACTGAAAACCAGTTCTCACTGCTTTATGTGATATTCGGGAGAAATAGCAGATTACGCATCGGAACTGCCTGGGATACAAACGTCATGCGTGTAACTAAACTCTTCAGCCAATAAGGGCAAAGGTGTGTCGTCACGGAGGCGGTTCCAGTTTGTGCAGCCGGGTGAGAGGTTGCAGTGCATCTAACCGTAATGCATTGCGTCAGGATCAGAATGCGTTGCTTTAAGCCAGCGCTGTAAGCAAGTCGAATGCACCCACTGACCGGACTGGGGAAACAAACTGAAACGCGGACTTAATACAGAGGACTAATGACAACAACCAGAAACAGCTGATCACATGGGGATCCCACACGAGGTTAACGAGGGGGGCGTGGCACACAGAAGGAGCGGACGATCGGGGCAGGACAGGAGTAATGTTGGGATAAGATCTTTATCGCTTTGGAAGCCATTACGAAAAAAATGCTCTTCTTGTTTTATCCTGTTCGTTTTGTGTTTAAATGCTAAAAAAAAAAAAAAAAACATATTTAGATGTAATTTTGGGGGGGCCGGGTTTTTCATTATTTCTTATGGGAAAAATTCGATCAGAACTCGAACTTTTTAGGATTCAATCCAAAGTCCGGAACGGATTAAGTTCGAGAACCGAGGTACCACTGTATTTTTAATAATGAGTGTTCCTCTAACAGGCAATCAGAAAATTATGAAGTGAGAAGTGAGGTGTCACAAAATGAATAGTACTGAATAGGGTGCATGCTGTTCCCAGTTTTGTTTAAGATATTGTGTTTTGTGTATTGTAAAGGTAATATGGTAACACCTTACTTGAGGGGCACGTAAATGTAGTCGTACACTTTTACTTAATGTGTTAATTAGCCAGAAACTAAGTGTTAGTTACATAATGATCCCATGTTTGTTCATCATTAACCAATCATAAAATTTGTTCATGATTTGTACTTTAGTAGAAATTGGGTTTCTTATTTACTTGCACCCTCAAAGGTAAAGTGTTACCAGCAATTTCTCTTCAAAAACTTATTTTCACTCTTATAAATAGTTTATGGTGTGGTTTACAGTCATCGCAGTAACCAAAATGCAGACTGTTTGTTGCCATTAATTCTAAAGGAGAATTTGTCACTCTATCTAGCATTAAAACTACCCCATGGCAAGATAACAGTGATGCATCTAGTGGCCAGAGAGACGCTGCCAGAGCCAAACTCCCAAGGTAACTGCAGGAAGATTACATTTTTTTTTTCTTTACATGGTTGTTTGTAAACTGTGTAATAGTGTAGTGCACATGCAGAATTGGGGAAACAGCTATTTTGTTGCCTACGACAGGCTACTTTTATGTTTTTATGCTTGTTTCAGTACAATTAACAATTAAGATGGGCTTGATGCAATTAAAGTCTGTAAACACTCAAACATTACTTGTGAATTGCGTGTTTATGTGAAATGCCTACAAAAGATCAGTTGAATGTAAGTTGCTCATTAAACCAGTTTTGTTTCTGTGTTGGTTTTCAAGATGGTTGCTATGTCTGTGATTTATTCCTTTTTTAATCTGCAGGTCAAAGGAATCGTGAGAAGACTAGAGAAAGCAACTGCTGTGTAATCCTGTGAACATTCCCAGCCTCGTCTGCCACCTGGGGTGGAACACAGTCTGTCTTTCATGCTACTGAAGTAGATGCCTGGGAGGCCCTAGAGAGTGCACAAAAATTATTTTGCTGGGGGCCACGGGAGAAATCAGGGAGGTGAATGTGATGTGGTTAATTTCAAATGTGTGTTTCAGACTTTAGTCTCCCTCCTCATCCATTTATTCTGGAAGCACAAACAGATGCACTCAAGCATTCAGACTGACTCTGGTGGTCCAGTTTGGCTGCCCATGGCAGAGATTCACTTCCTCTGTTCTGTAAAATTTACAGTATCTGGCTGCCCCTAGCTCCACCTAGAGACAGTTCTGAAAACTGGAAGCAGTGGTACAGACTATAAAGTTGTAAAGGCTGATTTATACTTGATTTATACAGCATAGAATATACTTCATTGGCAGCCCTGTACCGACACCATACCTATGCCATACTAACAGCATAGATTTTGCACAAAAGTATAAATCAGCCTTAAGGGTTAGCATGCACCCATAGGGATGCAATATGAAGGGATGCAGGTGGGTGTTATACATCCAGAACATCATATGTGTGCACAATTTAACCACTAAAAAACACTAAACTTGTTATTCAGGACTGTTTCAAACAGTATGTGACTAAACTTTTATTGTGCCTCTAATCTGAATTCAATCTGCAAGGCAACTGACAAATATGTATGCTGTTTTTCTCGGGAAGATGAGTTTCCTATATTTATGTGTAGATCATAGGAAAATTGACAAACTATGGAGTTAATTTCCTAGCCTTAGATTTTATTAAATCACTGGGTTCTTTTATTAACCGACAAAGACCATCAACATGTTATTCTGTGGTTCTTTTTTTATTTTGAATTGTCTTAGTATTTGTCTTAACCTTTCACTTCTATGTGTCAATTTGCACAGCTGTGTTGAAGCATGAATTATTTCATATAAAGCTGAAAAAAGGATTTTGTTTTTAACGTTTTCCTGTAGGAGTTAATTTGGAAACTAGGGATATATGTGTACAATATCTTTAATGTTAATCTTATACAAAAAATATGCTCATACATGGATATTACTTGGATATAGTGATGTTCAGTGTAATATAGTTTATATAATTACTAGTAGCAGTAGCAGCTGATCCCACCTCTTGATGACAATGCTATGTACCTTAAAACTAAATCCTAATTCAATTTATATGAAGTATTTTATCTGTATTTTTCTTTACCTTAAACTGGTCAGAAAACATTTAATATTATTAATATCACATTTCTGTGGTTATCGCTTTAATAAAATGCAATATAATGCAGTATTAGCTCGTTAAGAATATTGTTCATATTGATCAGTATTCAGAAGAGTTTTTTGATTGTATATAGCATTGCATTTTACTTCAAAATGAGTAGAATAAATCTTTAAACTAAATAAATAACAATGAATAATTGTTTGTGGGCATCTTCTGTGTTGCAATATGAAACTAAAACTTTTTTCTGTCTGATTTGCTTTTCCTGCTTCACAGAGTATAACACTGTCTTGTAGCTTTCAAGTGCAGCATGAATAAATGGCACACAGTGGGGAAAATCTTAAGCCAACAGCCCTAGGAGAGGTTTGCTGTGGAAATCCCCTCTGTTCCTGAGCAGGATACTTAACCTGTACTGCTTTGGTAAAAGGCACTTAAGGGACCAATTGAAATTCTAAGATAAACAATGCAAAATGAAAAGGCTGATAGTGCAGTTGGAGAATGAACCTCCTGAAATCCAAGGTCTGAACTAATTGCAGGGAAGCACAGTGGTAATACTGCACTGGGGGTCCACCTAATGCCAGGCAAAACAGCATGTTTAAATATTTAGCACAAAGGGAGGTGTATTTTTCTTGTTTAATTAAAACAAGATTTAAGATTATATTTTGTATGCTACTGATAAGGCAGCCTTTACAACATTCCAAGTCCCAACAGAGGCAATTACTTGATGCAGCTCTAGAATCAGTTTCAAGCAAACAAGAATATCAGTTATTGATACATTGCTCTGAATGTCAAGACCAAGCATCCTTGTTGGAACTACTCAATAAAAACTATTAGTACTACAGTTAATGTTTATGAGCCAGATTTATTTAGGTTACCTGGACATTGTTAAAAATTTAATTATCTTCAAATACACAGGGAAGTAAATCTACACAACGTATGTTTCAAAGATATATTTAGAGGTCAAGATAAGACGACATGTTGAAATGCCCGTTTAAAACTGTTAATATTCCTGCTCAGGCCCTGTGTTGGACACAGTTAAATGAAAAATGAATAATTAAAAACTATTTCCCATACTTGTGTGGATGCTACTAATGGGTTAGACTTTCGATACTAATGTATCAGTCAGTCATTGATGAGGCATCGATTCACACACCAAACAGCACCCCTAACCATATCAGTAGGTTAAGGCCATTTCAAAAGGATTTTAAGATCACCGGGTTATTAAAATACAACGACAAAATCATTTTGTAAAAGAGACTGAATGGGCGGAAAATTAATCAGCTCGGCAAACGCCTGGCACCACCTATAGTATGACTTTGTGACTATTATATGGTAGCGTACGCCAACCATCACGGGGAAAATTTCGTGACCTTTTTTTACAGTTTGAAAATCTATAAACATACTCCTCCAATTAAAAATTCTGTGTATTCGAAGACATTTACATATGAGACACACATTAATGCGGTTTCAATTTGAGAAATTTTCAGATCTTTTGACTCCATCTTGTGGTCAGAGGTATTCACTACGTATGCGTAAATTAAAAAATAAATATTCAGTAATATTTTACGTTATAGATGTCGTGCATATTTTTTTTATAAAAGTTTCTATTACTAAAAATCAGATGTGATCCGCAAGTTATACACTCACCTAAAGGATTATTAGGAACACCTGTTCAATTTCTCATTAATGCAATTATCTAATCAACCAATCACATGGCAGTTGCTTCAATGCATTTAGCGGTGTGGTCCTGGTCAAGACAATCTCCTGAACTCCAAACTGAATGTCAGAATGGGAAAGAAAGGTGATTTAAGCCATTTTGAGCGTGGCATGGTTGTTGGTGCCAGACGGGCCGGTCTGAGTATTTCACAATCTGCTCAGTTACTGGGATTTTCACGCACAACTATTTCTAGGGTTTACAAAGAATGGTGTGTAAAGGGAAAAACATCCAGTATGCGGCAGTCCTGGGGGCGAAAATGCCTTGTTGATGCTAGAGGTCAGAGGAGAATGGGCCGACTGATTCAAGCTGATAGAAGAGCAACTTTGACTGAAATAACCACTCGTTACAACCGAGGTATGCAGCAAAGCATTTGTGAAGCCACAACACGCACAACCTTGAGGCGGATGGGCTACAACAGCAGAAGACCCCACCGGGTAACACTCATCTCCACTACAAATAGGAAAAAGAGGCTACAATTTGCACGAGCTCACCAAAATTGGACAGTTGAAGACTGGAAAAATGTTGTCTGGTCTGATGAGTCTCGATTTCTGTTGAGACATTCAAATGGTAGAGTCAGAATTTGGCGTAAACAGAATGAGAACATGGATCCATCATGCCTTGTTACCACTGTGCAGGCTGGTGGTGGTGGTGTAATGGTGTGGGGGATGTTTTCTTGGTACACTTTAGGCCCCTTAGTGCCAATTGGGCATCGTTTAAATGCCACGGCCTACCTGAGCATTGTTTCTGACCATGTCCATCCCTTTATGACCACCATGTACCCATCCTCTGATGGCTACTTCCAGCAGGATAATGCACCATGTCACAAAGCTCGAATCATTTCAAATTGGTTTCTTGAACATGACAATGAGTTCACTGTACTAAAATGGCCCCCACAGTCACCAGATCTCAACCCAATAGAGCATCTTTGGGATATGGTGGAACGGGAGCTTCGTGCCCTGGATGTGCATCCCACAAATCTCCATCAACTGCAAGATGCTATCCTATCAATATGGGCCAACATTTCTAAAGAATGCTTTCAGCACCTTGTTGAATCAATGCCACGTAGAATTAAGGCAGTTCTGAAGGCGAAAGGGGGTCAAACACCGTATTAGTATGGTGTTCCTAATAATCCTTTAGGTGAGTGTATAAACAGACCTACGAGTTTTTCCACTTTTATTTGCAACCCCCCAGAGCACCCGTTATAAATCTGTGAAAAATGTCAAACAAAAATGATCAATAGATATATATTAGAATAATATACTGTCATAATAATAGCACTAGATCATTTATCTCCCGTTAAAGGAAGACGTGAGCATTTATAGCAAAATCAATCGAAACAAAGGGACACAGACACACACACACAAATATATATTACTTACACGTATTGTTAAAAACCGTTGTGCCAACGACGTGAACCAACAGTGATTTTGACAACTTTGTAGGAAAGCAAAATCTGAATTTTATCAACCGGGTAGCGTAATGAATTCAACAAATTGCATGACATAAAGCCAGAATGCATACTGTAAATGAATCTACTCGTGGTCATCTATCGTACTATTTACACCAAACGGTATCCGAGTCATGTCAGCACGTTTGCTTTCCGTATGTCTACTTGTTTATTCAGCCTTTTGAATAGACTTTCCTTCACCTCTTTAGTTCGTGGACATTATATAAGTGGATTGACCATGGGAGGGAATAAACTGTAAACCACGATGACTGCGATGCGCAAGTCTGGGCTGAATATAATGCCCACGTTGCTCGCCATGTACACGAAACACCGGGGGAGATAGTAAAGGGAAATGATGATGAGCTGGGCACTGCAGGTGGAGAGGGTTTTGAGGCGACCTTGGGTGGTGGCGATTTTAAAGACTGCAAAAAGTATAGAGCAATAAGAAAATATGATAAATGCTAAAGGCACCAAAAATACGACCATAGCAAGAGCAAGAGATGGATAAGCGTAAGGAACCCTGTCAGTACACGCCAGCATTGTGATAGAAATATGGTCGCAGTAACACTGAACAATAACATTAGATGAGCAGTAAGGCAGAGGAAATGCCCTAATTGCATTCATCAGTGGGCCGCCAATGGCAATCACCCAAGAAATGATGCTGAGTATAAAAATAATTGAGTTTGTAATTATCGTAGAATATCTAAGAGGGTGACAAATTGCCACATATCTGTCTATAGCCATTATTAGTAATACAAAGCAGTTCACAGATCCAAAATAATGCACAAAATACATCTGTACAAAGCAAGCAGTGAATGAAATAGTCCCTGCCTGGAACCAGTACCTGGCAATGATCTTCGGTAAGGTGGTGGTGCTGAACAACACATCAGACACAACCAGGTTCAATATGATGAAGTACATGGGCTTGTGAAGCTTCTGGTCTGTTATAAATATTGCAAGAAATATTGCATTTCCAAGTATGATGAAGACATATATCAAGCAAAAAACAGTGGCAATAAGACCATAATAATGGGGAAGAAGTCCTGGAAATCCCATAATGAAAAAGTCTGTTATTGAGCTCTGGTTCCCTGCCAACATAATGAACTAAAATCCAGTGGAAAGTGACAGGAATATGTATGAAACCTTCAATCTTTCTCAATTAAGCAGGTTAAATTAACAAGTCTTAGTTTAATAGGCTACTGACACCTTAGCATTCGATTATTAAATTTATATTTGTCACATAGTCTTATTGGAAATTCTAATACACAGAGAGACTAATGCTTGAACCTGCTACAACATGGCTTTACATTTACCCAGTATAATAAAACTCACATAGAATTTCTTTTCATAGTCAGGATTTTGCTAATGCTTTAGAAAGTATATATTCTGTCTGCCCTGCGGTGGGTTGGCTCCCCGTCCTTGGTTGCTCCCTGCCTTGTGCCTGTTGTTTTTGGGATAGGCTCTGGACCCCTGCAACCCTGTACAGGGCAAGCAGTATAGAAGATGAATGAATGAACAAATATATTCTGTCACTTGTGTAATGGATACAGAAATTGCATGATCAGAGGTAAGACGGTTTATTGAAGGAAATGAACTTACCAGAGTTCATAGGTGATGATCCACCAGTACTCAGATAGTATCTTTCAGCAGGTTACACTACTCAGCTCTGGAGCATACTGTATGTTCTTTCAGATAAAAACATAGTAATTATGGATTTTTTTTTTTTTACCTGAAATCAATATACCATAAATACGGTATAAAAAGTAATTCTGTGACACAACCTCAAAGCTCTCAGATTTGGGTTCTTTGTATGGTCTTCATAATGTTCTTTTATCGCTTCTATTGTTGGCTGTATCGATGTTTTAGATTTTTTTTTTTATTATTATAAAAAAATAAATGTTGGAACATTGGCTGTGAAGGCTAAACATTCTAAGCCATCAGCTAGACATCCAGTGCAATTCTATGGCACATTACAGATTTCTGGCAGATCTTGGCTGAAGAGCAATTTATATACTGTAAACACTGCTAGGCTGTACATTCCTGTAACCTGACAACTGAGAGTGACATGTAAAAATAGATCATTACAAAGACCACCAGTGACAAGGGAGGTAATTAAGATTAAATGTGTTTGTGAGATGCTTTAATGGCAAAAACACCCAAAGGTGTTAGAGCTGTTATTGGGAAAACTTAAAAGTATATTTTAAAGGTCGTAACGTAATTGCCACCCACCGGACATATTACCACATTCTTCAGTCTGAAACGAGTGTGTCTCAGTAAATAATATGAAGCATTTTAAGGTATTAGGGAGTGCAATAGGGAGTGTTACAATATATATTTTTGCAGAAAAACTAGGAAAATCCCTTTGCTGTGTTCTCCAGCACAGGTTTTAAGATATTACTCCTGGTATTTTGCATTAAAATATTTCCTCATAAATATGGTGTGTATGTAACCATCCATCTTCCTTAACACTGAACCAGTACCAGATTACAGTGACCCATGGGCCTTTCCAAGGGACGAAGGAAAACCCTGGACAGGAAGCCACTCCATCAATACTGAGTAAGGGCAATTTAGAGATAGTACTTTATGTATCTGAATGTCCCAAAGCCAGAAACCAGAGCACCCGGAAGTAGTGCTGTAGTTCTCGAGACCAATTTTTTGTGGTCTCGGTCTTGTCTTGGTCTCGACTCTATTTGGTCTCGGTCTTGTCTTGGTGTCAACTCTATTTGGTCTTGGTCTTGTCTTGGTCTCGGACATAGCGGTCTCGATGGGACGAGGAAAAAAAGAGAAAACAGCACATCCTCACAAAAACAGTATCATTATTTATTACGTGCCTCAATTCAAATGCAACCAGGCAGATGCATCTATTTTAAAAACGTTACATTGTATACATTTTCTCAACGGACACTGCCAGTGCTTCACAGTCCACACACATCATACACATCGCATCATAGTGAAGTCGGCAAAGAAATGTCCGAAAATGTCCGCGAAGTCTATAGCATAGTTATAATTCAAATAAATTAGGTATTTTACATTGATTAGAAAGCATGGTCTTGGAGGTGCAAGTTAATTTGGAGGCTCATTCTCTTCAATTCAAAGCAAAGGATCCTTACATAGCCGTATTCATAGCTTACCCGAGGCCTCTGTCTCTGGTATAAGAGACTTAATATGAACATCTTTCTGGTACATCCCATCTCTTTCCCTTGACGACGTCTGATAAAATGGTTATAGCAGAGGATTGCTGAGAATATTATTTTCAATCAGGCCTCATAACTATGTCAAATCTGGGAGATTTTAAATGAGAGACATATGGACATATGGACAATATAATTGAAAAGATAACATGAATTTGGTTTAACGAGTAATGACAGCAATGCCTTTTTTCTCTACAGTTGATCTGAGTAATATGATGTTGATTCTAGCCCTAGTCTGTTTTCGGTCTTGGTCTCGAACAGTCTTGGTCTTGGTCTCGCCTTATGTGTCTTGGTCTTGGTCTTGGACTTGGTCTTGATACCCTCCAGTCTCGGCAATGTCTTGGTCTCGGTTTAGGCGGTCTTGACTACAACACTACCTGGAAGACAGCCACACAAACACAGAGAGAGCATGCAAACTCCACCGTCACAGGGCAGGAATCACACCCCTGAAGCTGTATGAGCATAGTCACAGGACTGAGCCACTGCAGCTCTGTTCACCTTATTTATTAATATAACTTAACTTTTTATTCCCTTTTTAGAACTCCCTTTAACATGTTATATATTAACTGATTTGGAAGCAATTTTGTTACAAAAATGTAAACAGGTATCCTTCATTTGGATATACAGAATAGAAATCACTTGTGATATATTTAACAAATTAAATGTCTTTGACTATATATTTGGCAGGTGGTATGGGCCTGGTTTTTGTGCCTGTGACCAGAAGGCTGCTGGTTTGAGGTCCACAGTCACATGAATGTGGGCCCTTGAGCAAAGCCCTTAACCCTCAGCTCCAGGGATGCTACACACTGGTTACCCTGCACTGTGACCCCCCAAGCTTGCTCTCACCTGCAAATGTGCCTGTGTGTCACATGGAGAGAAAGATGGGGTAGGTGAATAGAGAATTTCCCCATGTGGATTAATAGTTCTTAAAACATCTTCCGATGCACCTGAACACATCATCAGTGATGTAACCTGGGGTCTTCGGGCGTTTCGGGTCTTTCAACATCAGACACCCTCGCCCAGGCGACCCAGCCACGGCTGATCAGACCGCGACTTGTGTTCAGGTAGCACTCGCTTGCCCCCATTGTGCTCCTCTACGGATCCAGAGCCATCTTGAAGCTTTCTCGGCTGCGTCGGTGGTGTTCTTGATGGCCCTGCTCCTTGCTATTCCTGCGATGCCCAACGTGGTAAAGGCTTTGTGGAGAGAACGCCCCACAAAACCTCTGCAGCCTACCTCGATGGGCATGCATCTCGCCTTCCAGCCCTGTGCTCGGCAGTCTGTGACCAGCTGTTCATATTTGGTCATCTTTCTTTCATGGGCTTCTCCCAAGCGGTCCTCCCATGGCACGGTCAGCTCCATGATGATTATATTCTTGCTGCTCTCTGAGACTAGAGTAATATCTGGCCTCATAGTTGTTCTGACGATGTGCTGGGGGAATTTTAGCTGCTTTTCCAAATCCACAGCGAGTTTCCAGTCATTGGCCGATGCCAGGATCCCTGCTGGTGCCTTCCTCCCTGTTTGTGGCTGTTCTCCTGCCCTAACAAATGCAATTGAGCGAGTGGTATTGCTCCCTCGGCCGCTTTTACTGATCTCTTTGCTGATGGTGTCTGCAATAACTTTCAGCACCTGGTTATGACGCCAAGTGTAACGACCCTGGCCGAGCGCTGTTGGGCAGGAGCTCAGAATGTGCTCCAGCGTCCCACAAGCTGGGCACAAATGGCAAGTTGGTATGTCTGCTTTTCCCCACATACAGAGGTTTGCTGGACTAGGCAGGACGTCATATACTGCTCGAATCAGGAATGCTATACGGTGCGGCTCACTTTGCCAGAGCTCCGTCCAGGTAACCTTGCGGTCCATGGCCTGCTCCCACCTGGTCCAGGCTCCCTGCTGTCCCATTCCGGCTGCTCTGCTAGTCCTTCCTTCATCCACAGCAGTTCTAACCTCTTCACATATATAGCTACGTTCCTCCTTCCCCTTCCGCTTTCTACGCCGAGGCGGTGTTGGACACATCCCCAAGCCTGCTCTACCTCGGGCCACCACTCCCACAAGCTCTTTATGCCTCAAACGAGCCTGTGCATCCAGCACAGCGGCTTGAGCGCTCCATTTCCTCCCTGTCCTCACCAACACTCCTGCCTGAGCCACCTTTGGGTCGTCGGAGTCTCTATACATCAGCACCTCCCATGCCCGAGTCACTTTAAACTCCTCTTCCAAGGATTTCAGGGGCAACCGGAGCATTGTGGTATTTCCATAGAGGGCTATATTACTGAGACTCCTAGGCAACCCTAACCATCTCCTGAGGCAACTGCTGACCTTTCTCTCCAAGGTCTCTACCGTAGAAATTGGAACCTCATACACAAGTAACGGCCAGAGTATTCTTGGCAGTATACCATGTTGGTATATCCACGCTTTAAACTTGCCGGGGAGGCCAGAACGGTCTGTTGCTCTTAACCAGCTATCCAGCTCCTGGCAGGTTGCCTGGACTGATGCGAAGACTCTGAGGCTGCTGTCAAAAACCTTGCCCAGGCTTTTCACCGGCTGTTCTGACAATGATGGTATCTTTGCCCCTCCTATACTGAAATGAAACCTGTCCATAACCTTGCCCTTCTTGAGCACTAGCGAACGGGACTTGGCTGGTTTAAACTCTATCCGAGCCCACCGAATGAGCTTTTCCAGCCCTTGGAGTATCCACCTACCTCCTGGCACCGATTGTGTGGTGACCGTCAGATCATCCATAAATGCTCTAATCGGCGGTTGTCGGACCCCTCCTCTACTCTGGGGCCCCCGGCACTCAGGCTCTGCTGATTTGACAATCATATTCATAGCCACTGCAAACAGGATCACAGAGATGGTACAACCCGTAATTATCCCCACCTCCAGTTTGTGCCACTCTGATGTCACACCTCCTGCAGAGACTCGCATCCTGAAATGGTTGTAATAATCCAAGATCAGATCTGCAATGTGATGTGGCACATAATGCTTGGTCAAGGTGGTCTGGACCAACTTGTGGGGGATAGAACCATATGTATTGGCCAGATCTAACCACAGCACCGTGAGGTCTCCCTTGTATTCACGAGCTTCCCGTGTGTTCTAAACAACCTGGGACTCCAGCAATTCCTCCCTTCTGCACAGATGTATCTATGTAGTTGTTATTTAAGAGGAAGTTGGTTAGACGCCTTGCTACTATGCTGAAGAAGATCTTGCCTTCCACACTCAGCAATGAGATTATTCTAAACTGATTGATCTTCTTGGAATCTTTCTCCTTCGGGATCCAGACTCCCTCAGCAAATCTCCACTGCTGTGCCACCTTCCTTCTTCTCCAAATGACTCGAATGATCTTCCAGAGTCGCCTGAGCAGCAAGGGACAGCTCTTGTAGACCTTGTATGGGATTCCACTTGGTCCAGGGGCAGAGCTGGATCGTGCTTTACACACAACCTCCTGGACTTCTTTCAACAGTGGCTCCCTGCTGTCAAACTCCTTGGAGGGAGGAGGTATATCCACAAGGATGTTACACTGGCCCAACTCTTCCTCCCGAAGAGGGTCACTGTAAGTGCTGTGCAGATGCTGGTCGATCTCCTCTTTTGAACAGAGCAACTTTCCGTCACGCTTCTCTCCCAGCAGCTGTTTAGTGAACCCAAAGGGGTTGGCAATGAACGAAGCTCTCTTCCTAGATCTCTCCTTTCGACGCCTTCGGTGCCACTCAGCTCTGCGCAAGGTCATCAGCCTTTTCCTCAAGACAGCTCTCAACTCCTCCAGGGGGGGGCGTTGCTCCTCACTGGCCTCCTTGTACTGCTTCTTGAGTGACTTCAACTCCCGCCGGATTTTACGGATCTTCACTGCTCTATGGTTCATGGAGTAGGTAGTTGGAGTTGATCGCTTCTTCTCAACACCAAACCTCTCCTGAGCTAGGCTAAAAATAATGGTCGTCATTGCCTGCAACCTTCGATCCACATCTCCCTTCACTATTGCTTCAAGCACCTTGTCGACATCCTCGTCGAACTGCCTCCATACTGCCGTCTTACAAGCCTGTGGCCACTTGATTTGCACCTTTGCCTGGGGCAGAAGACCTGGAGGAATGGTTTGTGGCACACGGAGGCTCTGAGCACTATGGGGTGCTTCCTGGCTCGGCTCCTCCTGCGTCTCACCAGATGTAACATCTGTGCGCTGTGACACATGACCGTTCTCCAAACACTTCATCCTGGCTTGATGGATCTTCAGGCCACGGCTATTTTTGCAGGTTTTCCCGCACCTGCATACTGCGGTCGTAATCGTTCCTCCATTGCCATTGGTCGGTAACCTTGGGTCTATCAGATTGGGGTTCTCATTCTCCCCCCCTCTCGGGCTCCCCTGGGGGTATACTTCCATGAGTCGATCTGTAGCTTCAAAAAGGGTTCTCCTCTCGGAGAATGGTTTGGGCTGCCAACCCTTCCCACCCCCAGTGCTGTCTTCCCAAGCTGCCAACTGTCTCTCCAGTAGTCACCAGCCTCTTCCTGGTTGTCAACCAGACTGTTCCTGGACGTCACTGGCCTTGCAATAAAGTATTACTGTTCTACTGTATATTTGTATGCCTTCGGAGAAATTAATACATATGAGAATTAAATTATAGACTGATTCCCATAAAAGAGATCCTGGAGAGCTCAGTCAATTTTTTCTCTTTCATATGCAATGTTTTGGATATTGCTAACAACAATAAAATACATTTATTACATATATTCCAATTATTTTAACAATAATCTGTATTATAGAACTTGCAATCTGCTGAAATGTATTGAATTGTTTGGATAGACATACATAAAATATTAAGAGGCTGTTTATGCAGCATCATGTAAACATAAGACTGTCAGTGGAGAAGTGAGACACAACACCACTTATTTCTACCTACCCCCACAAGAGGACGCTGCTTCCTTCATAACAGGACTGCCAACTCTCTCGCATCTGGCATGACACTCACGCTTTCTGACTGTCAAGCTCACAGAAGAAATCTTACGGCAAATCTACATTATTCCTTTATAAGCCTAAAATTGGCCAGATCAAAAGCGCTGGGGCAGTTTGCATACCCTACAGACTATTTGGTAAAATTGCTACATGCATGTAAATGTATGTGCAGACTTGTCTCGAAATAAAAATCTCATGCCAGCCCGCTGACCAAAGTTGGCAAACCTGCTTCATATTTCTTGTCAGTCTGATCGGTATCACTTCACTTGAGCACATATGCTTAATAATAACTCAATTACTACTGAAGTACAAATCATGACTAAATATAGTAGCAACTTGTGATAAAAGATGCGTCACGATCCATTAATGATAAATCGGTATTATTTGTTCCTTCAGTAGTTCACAGAATTGACAAATATAATATGAAATATAGTAAGCGCTTGAGATAAACGATGCGTCACGATTTATTAATAATGAGCAAACCACACTTCATTTGTGGTTAATATACAACTATTAGCATGATTCTACATTATTTGTCAAGTAAATTGATACCATTTGATCAAATGTATGGCTTCACAGCAGATTATAAACGCACAAATCAAGACAGGAAAAGTGCCTCAAAAACCTTTTAATAAAGAATGCTTCAGAGAAAGCTTACAATTGAGGGTTTCTTTAAATTGTTGGCTTCTTTTTGATTTTGTATTTACATTGATTAACAGGAACGTTTGTTTTATTGGAGGTGGAGAGCGGGATAACACAGCATCCCAGACCCCTGAAACAGTAAGGGTGAAGGGCCTTCCTAAAAGGCCCAACAGCCTGACCTATGTTGTGGAAGTAAAATTGGACATTGTAAAGTAAAATTGGCAGCCTCTTCTGCTCCCTGGCCCCGTATTCACAAAGCATTTTATCTTACCACAAAAAGTACTCCTAAATCACACTGACCCCCTCACAAGTTTTTAACTAAGTTAGTTGAATTGCTCTTAGTCCAAAAAGTTAGGAGTCATACATTTAGGACTCACACACCCATAATTTTTAGGAGTTTCTCCTAAATCAGGAAGTTAGGAGCTACTTTTAGCCTTAAGATGCTTTGTGAATATGAGCCCTGGGCCGGTATGCATAAACCTTCTCAGAGTAAAATTTCACTCTTAAATGCCTCACAATTCTAAGATTGACGTGATTTTGCTCCTACTCCCAGACTTAAGAATAAGTGGCATGCATAAACTTTCTTAAGTGTTAAGACTTGGTCTCAGCTCCTAAATTATTTAAGAGAGCTGGAGAGGACTCCTAAGCCAGTTAGGAGTTGAATGATGGCAGCTGCACTACGCGCACCCAGACCGTGCACTTTCCGTCAAAGAAAGGACGTCCTGCAGACGTACGACAATAATGAATTGATAAAAAGGTACAGGCTGGATCATGAGGGCATTCTTTTTGTTACCAACCTAATTAGGAACCGGATACAATCTCCGACATCACCTAACAATGCACTTATAGTTGAACTGAAGGTGATAATGATGCTACGTTTTTGGCAACTTGAAAAATATAATAATAATAATAATAATAATAATAATAATAATAATCATCATCATCATCTATTATAGCGAGGGTCATAAGAGCAATATAAGTAATGACACAAACCTGTACCTTGCATGCTTGCTTTATAAACTGTGATTTCCTTTCATGAGGTAGACAAAACATTATACCACCAATCCGAGGTGATGCAGCATTTATGGAGCTTGCAATAGTATAATTGGTATAATGTTTTGTCTACCTCATGAAAAGGTAATCACAGCTTACAAAGCAAGCATGCAAGCTACAGGTTTGTGTCATTACTTATATTGCTCACATGACCTTCGCTATAATAGATGATTATTATTATTATTATTATTATTATTATTATATATTTTCCCATTTCTCATGTTAACACACAAGCGCTGGTCCTCCATGTAAACCTCGCTCTGAAACGGCAGAGATAGTAGGGGAGATATTGGGGGCATCAAATGAGTCCATTTGCGGCATTGCAAGATCCTGCAATGCTAAAACTGAAAGTTTTTCAAAGAAGTTATGCAGCAAATGTGATGGCATGACTCATAATATAAATGAACAATGGCTACCTTTACCTACATGTCATTTGTGGTATCGCTAATACTGTCAGAGTCATTGTTATCGTCATCATCACTGTCACCATCAACTGGCAGTGAAAGATTGTGAGTTTTGCAAAAATTGTGCAGTATACCACTCGCCTTTTCAGCTGTCTGATTCCTCTCTCGACCACAGCTCTTGTAGCCCTGTGTGCTCTATATTTCACAATTGTGATACAAGAAATAAAATGTATTTTATTTGTTATACATTTAGTGCATTTAATGTTATTGTTGGACATGTGATTCTACACTTACCGGTTATAATTTTGTTGTTGTTCCCCTTGTGGTATTCTGTAAGGGTTAAGAAGCCAGAACTTTAATGGGTATCCTGATTCACCAAGGAGATGACCCCCGGGAGGCACAATATTCTGCTCAAATAAGGCAGCAAGTCCACTTTCTGACAGAACGCGTGCATCATGAGTGGACCCTCGCCACTTTGGCACAAGGTCCAAAATTGTTTAGTCACTATCAAACACAACTTGAACATTGATACTGTGATATCTTTTTCTACTTACATAGATTTCCTCATGAGCATTTGGGGCAATTATGCATAAATGAGTGCAGTCGATCGCTCCAACCATGCCTGAGAAGCCCGCAATCCCCATAAAAGTGGCTTGCTTCTGTTGTATGGTTTGGACGTCTGTTGGAAAGTCAATGAACTGTCTCACTATATTTGGTGCCATCAAGGCCATCAGAGTAGTATTTATGGCTCTGCTTACTGTAGACTGTGAGGGACCAAAATCATCACTGGAGCACTGCTGCATTTTTCCATTTGCCAAAAAACGTAGCGTCATTATCACCTTTAGTTCAGCAGTAAATGCATTGTTACGTGACGTGGGAGATTATATCCAGTTCCTAATTAGGTCGGTAACAAAAAGAATGTCCTCACAATCAAGCCTGTACTTTTTTATCAATTCATTATTGTCATACATCTGCAGGACGTCCTTTCTTTGACAAAAAATGCACGGTCTCCGTGCTGCTGCCATCATTCAACTCCTAACTGGTTTAGCAGTCCTCTCCAGCTCTCTTAAATAATTTAGGAGCTGAGACCAACTCTTAACACTAATGAACTTTTATATATGCCACTTACTGTTAAGTCTGAGAGTAAGAGCAAAATCACGTCACTCTTAGAATTGTGACGCATTTAAGAGTGAAACTGTACTCTGAGAAGTTTTATGCATACCGGCCCTGGAGCCTGGGGTGCAGGCTGAGTGACCTTCTCTGGGCCAGGAGACTGGGATGCAGCAGCAGTGATGACGGGCTCTGGAGGCAAGGACGAGCAGGGATGGCCCCCCCTGGAGTGAACTCTGGAGGCACTGGGTCAGGCAGGGTGGCAGCCATGGGCACAGCAAGCTTTGTCCACCTCTTCCTCTTGATTAGGTAGGTAGGTAGGTACAGGTCAGTACAAGTACATTGGAATTCTTGTGCGTATTTCCCATAGTCATTTTTATAAAATACAGACACAGAGGACAAGACACAATATAAAAAAAAACAGAAAAATACATAAAAGAAGCAAACACACTAATTGCAGGACGGAGTAAGTAGATACACATTGTGTACAGATGCAGATACAAGATACAGAGTGCATGGCCTGGGTGGATGAGTGAATTATTTCACAGAAATAATATTAAGACAGTATATTGTACACAAAAGTGAAATATTGTACATGTTTGTTAGGCTATTGCACTGAAAGAGTTATTTGACTAACTAAGAGGAAGACACAGAATGAAAGTGAAGTTGTAGTACTCTGATGTGTCCGATTGCCTCTTTGGAGTGCTAACTGTCCAGGTAATGTCCATGGGGGAAGTGGGGGGGGGGGGGTGCTGTATTTCTTACCCACCTTAATGTCCTTAACCATCAGTCTAACTGTGGCTGGGAAAAAGCTGTTGTAGAATCGTGCTTTGTAGGTGGTGATGCTCTCTGACCTGTGGTGTCTTAGGTTGTATCCTAAGCTCTTCCTCCTGAACAGGCAGAATGCTTGGCGATGTTGATCACTGAGTATGCCCTGAGCTTTCCTCCTACAGCGCTGTGTATATAATGTGTCCAAAGAGGGGAGGTCGGAACCTATGATCCTCTATGCAGTTTTTACAACTCGTTGAAGAGATTTCCTCTCAGCCTGAGTGGTATTTCCAAACTACACAGTGATGCTGCTGGTAAGGATACTTTCAACGAGTCCTCCACAGGCCTGTGTGAGTGTCACCCCTGGTCTATAAGGAAGTCCAATGTCCAGTTACAGGTGGGTGTTGGTACTCCCAGGTCTGCCAGCTTAGCAATCAGCTTCATTGGCCTGATCATAGCTGTCAAGTCTCCCGTTTTGGCCGGGAAACTACTATATTTTACCTCTCTTTCCCGCCCTCCTCCCGTATTAGTATTTTCCCGTAAATCTCCCGTATTATAATATCATTTAAAAAAAAAAAATCCTCTGCCTCGCCAAACTGAACTGTCAGTAGCCTCATGAGAACTGCCACCTGCAGTAGTGTGCAGGTCATTTACAACATTAACCAGGTCATAAATGCGGAGGTTAAAATGGCAATGCTGTGTGCCAAAAACAACGTTACTTTCACCTTCTGTGACGACTTCAACAAGGATACAAAGTCTGCAACAAATATGTATAATAAGTCATTAGTGAATGCTAGAGAGCCACGAGTGAACATGAGGAATTAAAAGAAAATTTGTAATGAAAATAAAATGTAAATGACAAGTGGTTATTTTAGATTTCTTGTACACCTGTCTTAAAATGTAAGGGATACTGGAGCTTGGTTGGGGTGGTGGGATGGCTCGCGGTGGGTGCCGGAAAATTTCCCTTATTTTCAAATCCAAAACTTGACAGGTATGGGCCTGATTGTATTAAAAAGCAGAACTGTAAGAGCATGTGTGCATATGTTCCGTTTGTGTCCAAGTGTTGCAGTGTGTAATGAAGTGGCAGACCACCACATCATCCACTGATCTGTTTTGGTGGTAGGCAAACTGCAGAGGGTCAACTGTGTCTGGGATAACAGTTTTTCCAGGCACTTCATGGTCCCGTTGCTTTGTGGGGGTTTACCTTCTTCAGAGCTCTAAGAACCTGTGCGTGTGTCACTTGGAGTGCAGTCTTGTACTGATTACTGGGGAATCAGGGGGTGTCTCTGTTCATTCTGTCCAATCTGGTATAGAATCCATTTAGGTTGTCTGGAAGAGTGGTGTGTTGGGTTTCATCTTTGTTGGTTTTATTTTTGTAGTTGGTGACAGATTGGATTCCCTGCCACATACTGCACATGTTGTTTTTCAGATAGCAGCTCTCAAGTTTTTGGGAGTATGCCTTTTTTGCAACCTTGATGGTGTTTTGTAGGTCGTATTGGGCCCGCTTGTATTCCGGGGTGTCTTTTGATTTGAAAACCGCACACCATCTTCTGATTTTCATCCGAATTTCTGCATTAAACCACGGTTTTTGATTGGGGAATATACGGATGGTTTGAGAGGAAATGCAGATAGAAGTGCACCAATTAATATAGCTACTAACAGTCTCTGTGTAGTCATGGATGTTACTGTTGGCTTCTTTGAAGACATTCATGTCTGTTGCCTGCAGGCAGCCCTGCAAGTTTGCCAGTGCATTTTAACGGTTCTGACTGTGACTAGGTTTGTTTTCAGCCTTGTGGTGTAGGTCGGCTGTAACATGATTGCCAGGTGGACACCCTTACCAAAGTGTGGTTTGGGGACAGCAGCATAAGCATTTTTTATGGTACTGTAGCAGTGGTCCAGGGTATTGTTTCCCCTGGTAGGGAAGTTAATAAACTGGTAGAGTTTGGGTAAAGTCTTGTGGCGATTACAGTGATTAAAATCACCTAAAACAATGAAAGCAGCGTCTGGGTATGTGTTTTCATGTCCACTGATCATGATGTGAAGTTCTTTGAGTGCGATGTCTTCATTTGTAGATGGAGGGATGTAAACAGCACTCAGTATAATGCACTGCAGTTCTCTCGGTAAATAAAATGGTCGACACTTATTACAAAGTAATATATTCCACGTCGTTAGAAGAAGATTGGGATATTACCATAGTGTCCGTACACCAGGACTGTTTTACGAAAATTGCTCTTCCTCCCCCACCAGTTTTTCCGCACTCTGTAGCATTGCGGTCGACTCTGAAGACTGTGTATCCTTTGGGTGTTACTGCTTTATTGGGAGTCCTCTGTCTGAGCCACATTTCACAGAACAGTCCTGAATATACCTCTGTGTAGCCATTTGGCTGAGGAGATCGTCCATTTTATTTTCTAGCGATTGAACGTCAGCAAAGAGTATAGCCAGGAGGGCTAGCCATCCCTTGCTAACCAGATGTCTCCACTCTGTGCCTCCCCACCTGTTGCGCTTCCTTTTCGGCTTTCGGGAAAACCCCCTGCTGCGGCCTGTCTCGGTGTCATTCCGGCATGTTGATGTAGCTCCGGGAAGGAATCAAGCACACTGAGATTAATTTGTCCTCCTTGAGTCAATTTACCTGCCTGTTTTAAAGTTTCCCCATTGTACTTAATATTGCAGATTACCTTTTGTAGTGTGTATAAATTTTTATGTATGCCTGTACGGTGACCTTGAGTGTCAGAAAGGCGCCTTTTTAAATAAAATGTATTATTATTATTATTTATGAGCCCTTGCATACCAAACGTGAAATTAAAGAAAAGACAGAAACAGATATAAAACTACGTAAAGTCTGACTGACAGCTCAGGGGAGCACCATGTTCTTACATGATTGGTAATGGCTGCCGGGGCTGCGGCGAGTTGCATTGAGCCAGTGGGCAGATCTGCGGGGAGCTGGCAGGCGAATCTACGCACTGTGGGGAACAGGTGGGTGAATCTGCATAAATCTAATCTGCAACAATCGGCGGGGAGTGGCTGAGTGGCTTCACACAGTGAGGAACAGCTTCCTGTTGCAATGAAGTAGCAAACCAAAAATGTGGTGTCCTTCTTCTTCTCGGGCTCCTCCAAGTTACCCAAAGAGCGGGTTGTCAATTGACCAACACGGAGAGGAGACACAAGACTGCAAGCTAAAAAATGTGTGGAACAAGAGGCTCCTGGGGATAGCCACTAGGCCCTTTGCAAAATCCAGTCATTCTATCATGTTACAAGGGAAGAAGGACTCAAGAGCAGGTATTTCAATGCAACAAAAGGGATTTCATTTAATTAAAACTAAACAGAGAGTGGAAATAAACTGGACTGGTCCAAACAAGAGGACTACAATGAGGAAGGACATGGGCTGACAGGAAGAGTTATTGACTGGATTGGGGAACACCAGACTGGGAAGTGCATATACAACCCCTGGCATAAAATATGGAATCACTACTCTTGGAGGATGTTCAGTCAGTTGTTTTCCTATGTAGTCCAAAAAATAAATCACAGCTATGACAAAACCATTTTACCTAATAGCTGAACATTCTGGCTTTGTAAAACATACCTCCAAAATAACATTGTTGCAATTAATGGCACATCTTTCTTCCGATCAAGTAGAGGAAAAAAAATATAGAAAAGGGACTTAAATACTAAGGGGTAACATGACTAACACAGGGCAGGTGAGACTAATTAACAAGGGCTGGGAAAACAGGTCACAGATGAAACTAATAATTAAATCAAGGGACTGAAATGGGAAAATTAAGACACTGAAAGAAACAAGGAAACAGAATGTAACATGGGGGAATATGAACATGTTGAGTCATGCGGCTGACTGGGAGCAAGGGAACACAGAAAGACTGACAGGAAGTACAGGACGGCTAGCAATGCCTGCTGGCCAAACGGGGAAGGGACACGAAAGTCTGGGAACAACAGAAGCTGACCCTGACACACACCAGGCTGGAGACAGGAGGGTCAAGTGGACATGGTGGGCTGGACATGACACACACCTTTGCCATTACAATTATGAAATTGTACATTTGTGAACAGAAATAAAAATAAAGAAGTATTTGTCCTAGATAAAGTTCAGTACATAGAGTATACATAACTACAGTACATATTTTTTTATTAGAAAATGGTGAATACTGGAAAATTGCTCTGGTCTTCCTAATAATCCTTTAACGACATTGATTCCGAAGTAAGGAGAAGCCTTTTTCATTGATGAATATGCTTGGCTCTCCATTACCACGGATAACAACATCCACGATTGCTGTCATCACTGCAATCAAGCTAAAGCACAGATATCCAGCTCCACCCCTTCCATGGAGAAGCCCCAACCTATGCAGTTTGGTCATGCTCCACTGACTGCAGCGGAAAGGAAATGACTGCCGCTATTGCAGGGAATCTCGGCATTCCCTTCAGGATTGCCTGGTGTGCCCCTGCCATAAAGAAGACTCCATCAAGGTAGGACTGAGTGTCATTCTTCTGGGAATTACTCAAACCAAAGTCACAGTTCTGGTTATGTTGTTCTGTGGGGGAAAAAGTTTTTGTTAAAGCTTTATTGGATTCCAGAGCTGCTGGAAATTTTATAAATCACACCCTAGCCAACTGTCTGAATCTCCCTCTGGAGAAAATGGTGACCCCTTTAGCAATCCATTTTGATGCTGACAGTGATTCCATCAGTTTCATGACTTCTTGGACATCTTCAGTAAGAGCCAGTTCTTTCAGCTCCCTCCTCCCTGGAATAGCGATTTCACCATTGATGTCTGGGAAGGGGCTCCCCTTCCTAAAGGTCGTTTGGTCTCCTTGTCCCGACCAGAGGAAGAAGCTGTAAACGCCTATATCAAAGAAGCCTTAAAGCAAGGAATTATCTGCCCATCCACATCTTCAGTGACCTCTGGTTTCTTCTTTGTAAAGAAGAAGGACAGAGGATTACGCCTTTGTGTGGATTATTGAGCGCTCAGCATAATCTCAATTAAAAAGCTGTATATCACTGGCATGCCAAATGTCATCTCTAGAGAGCCCTCAGCCGGTAGGACATGCCCTGGTTCTGCAAGAATATGCAGACTTCACCAATGTCTTCAGCCCAGGCCTTTGGATTACCACCACATCGTCCCTCAGATTGTGCCATCAAGTTGGAGGAGAGGGCACCCTAGCCAAAGGGGTGTCTTTATGCCCTATCTCATCCGGAGGATGAGACAATGAGGACGTACAGTAAGGAGGCCCTGGCCCAAGGTATTATCCACCCATCGACCTCCCCTATCACCTCAGGCTTCTTCTTTTTGAAAAAGAAGGATGGAGGTCTAAGACCCTGCGTGGATTACTGGGGCCTGAACGCCATCACCCGCAACCATCAGGAACCCTTGCCCCTGATTCCCTCTGCTCCTGAGCAGCTGCATGAGGCTAAGATTTTCACCAAGCTGGACTTATGAACTGCCTACAACCTGGTGTGCATCCGAGAGGGTGACAAGTGGAAGATCTCCTTCATCACCACCACAGGACAATAGGAGTACCTGGTAATGCCTTATGGTTTGACCAACAGTCCCTCTATCTTCCAAAACTTCATGTGTCAGGTGTTCTCAGACATGCTTCATCGATTCGTCATTCTATACATACTGTAGATGATATTCTAGTCTATTCCCCATCTTATGAGGTCCACATAGGACACGTCCGACGAGTGTTACAATGCCTTTGGGATAACCACCTTTATGTGAAAGTAGAAAAATGTGAGTTCCATCACCCGGCGGTCAAATTCCTCGGATAATGAATCCTACCAGGTGGTGTTAGAATGGACAAGGAGAAGGTGAGAGCCGTACTGTGCGAGAATGGCCCCAGCCCCAAATGGTAAGAAATCTACAATGCTTCCTAGGGTTCTCCAATTTCTACCAGAGGTTCATTGCTGGGTTTAGTATTGTAGCTGCACCCCTCACTTTTCTTCAGAAAAGGGAACTCACCTCCAATGGAACCCCAAAGTCGAAACCACGCTGGAGACCCTCAAAACCCTGTTGAGCTTCTCTTTGATCCTCCAACAGCCGGACCGTGCAAAGCTCTTTGTGGTGGAGGTTGATGTTCTAGGTAGGGGCAGTGCTGTCTCAACGAGCTGACGACGAAATATTACACCCCTGTGCCTTTTTTCCCTGTAAGCTGTTTCCAGCAGAGCGCAATTATGACATCTGAGAACCGCAATTTATTAGCCATCGAAGAAGTACTAGAGGAGTGGCATCATTAGCTGGAAGGGGCCATCCATCCCTTCCAAGTCTTAACTGACCACCGTAACCTGGAATACCTAAAGACTGACAAGCGCCTCAACCCCAGAAAAGCCAGGTGAGCCCTCTTCTTCACTCGTTTAGACTTCAAAGCCTGACAGACAAGCTATGATGCAGTGGGTACACACCTCCCTCAGCTCAGGCCACCCTGGGGTGGCCACCACCGCTCGCCTTGTTGCTCACTGTTACTGGTGGCCAAACTGGAGAGAAGAGGTGAAGGAGTTCATCCTCTCCTGTCCAATCTGTGTGCAGCACAAAGCTGACAGTCGTCTACCTGCTGGACTCCTCTGACCCCTACCCCTACATCGCCCTCAATTTGATCAATCCCAGGGGCAGATGGTAATCCTCACTGCTGTTGATAATTTTTCCCAAATGTGCCAACTAATTTCCCTACCAAAATTGCCCTCAGCCACGGAACTTGCCAAGACCTTTTTGACCTCGGTTTTCAGGTACTACGGGATCCTGGAGGACATAGTGTCCGACCAGGGGCCTCAATTCACGGCCTGGGTCTTTCGGGCCTTCTGTTCTTTGCTAAACATCTCCCTCAGGCTTTCTTCCAGTTACCACCCCCAGACCAATGGAGTAACGAATGCACAAATCAGGAAGTGTTCAAGACCCTCCGGCGGCTGTGCGCTGATCACCCAACACAGTGGGCCCAGTACCTTCCCTGGTTAGAGTATGCCCGCAATTCTCACCCACAGCCAGGACACGGGGCTCTCTCCCTTCCAGTGCATCCTGGGGTATCAGCCCCCTGTGTTCCTGTGGGACCCCTCACCCAGTGGGGTCCCCGCGATAGATGATTGGTTCCAAGGTTTTTGAAGAACCTGGTGTCGGACTCATTGCTTCCTAGCGGAAAGGGCACAGTGTCAGAAACCACAGGCTGACCGAGGTAAGTGTCCAAGATTGACATTGTGACCGGGCAAGCAAGTCTGGCTTGCCACCAAGAACCACTCCCGGGGTCTCATAAGTTAGCTCTCCAGTACATCAGACCCTTCCGCATCCTTGGTCCCGGTGGGCCCGGTTACCTACTGTCTACAGCTCCCCTGTATCTACCGCATGTCCCCTGTGTTCCACGTTTCTTTCCTCAAGCTGGCCAGTTACAATCTCGCCCATCCGCCAGGGATCATGTGCCACCTGCGGGCCCCCTGCCCATAGATGGTGGGGACACCTATGCTGTGCAAACTCTCCTGGACTCACAATGCCAACAGAGCTGGCTCCAGTACCTGGTGGACTGGGAGGGATACGTGCCTGGATTCTGGTGCCAGATGTCCTGGACCCTGAGTTGGTGGCAGACTTCCACAGGGAGCACCCAACCAGGTATAGAAAAGGTAACTCCATTCTACTCTATCAAAGGGCTTTTTCAGCATCTAAAGATATTAAACCCCCTTATTAGTGTTGGAAGCGCGAACATTATTTGAGATTAGAGAAAGAGTGCTTGTTTCGAATAAACCCAGTTTGGTCCATGGAGATAAATGATGGGAGAATGGATTCTAGTCATAGTAGCAACAGTTTTGATAATTTGAAATTGTTCAACAAACTTATGGGGTGATAGGAAATGCAGGCAGAGGAATCTTAACTTTTTTCAAGAGAAGGGAGATAGAAGCTTGCATGAGAATTTGGGGAAGGTGACCAGAACCTTCCAATATCCAATACCATATCCAATATCAATGGGCCTAGGTTATGCCAGAATTTTTTATAAAACTCACATGGATAGCCGTCCTGTCACGCCCTGCTCGTCCAATCCTCCTGTTTGCCACGCCCCCTAGTTAACCTCGTATGAAATCCCGATGTCACCAGCTGTTTCCTGTTATTTCTGATCATTCCTGTGTATTTCATTCCGCGTTCGAGTATGTTTCCCCAGTCTTGTCATTGATGTCATTAGATCTGTAATGTCTACTTGTGTTCTACCCTCATTAAAACCCAGAGTTTTCCCTGTATCCTGGACTCCTGTGCCTCCCTTCCTGCCGTACTCCCAGCGGTCACAACAGAATCACAGGACTCTGCAAGAAGATGCCACCGCTGACCAAGGCTGAATACCATGGTCTCGTACACAAGGCGATTTATTGGCTGCAACAGCCCGTGGTCCGGGAGGACCCCGCAGCTCGCGCCTTGGCTGCTCACACAGGGGATATCCTGGGGAGGAGTTCCCCATTGAAGGACCCGTTTCTCGCTGAAGAGGTTCGGCTAAACTTACAACAGCTCAGGAATGGGGTAGCGGAGGTGATGATGCGGCGGGTAGCCCTGGACAGCGAGATACCCTCTGGTCCACTGTTGGAGCCTCCTGAGGTGCCCCCGTCTCCGTCGCAAGAAGCTGAAGGGAAGAGGAAAAAGCAGAAAAGCCGGAGACGTAAGGAGATGCCGGAGGTCTTCTTAGGGGCCGTCTCCATCTCCGCTGCCTGCCCTGCTGCGGGGTGGGAGGAGCCCCTCCCGATTCTGAGCCTGGCGGTGTTCACGCCTGACACTGCCGCCGCTTCCCTGCAGCCACCCGACGCTCATCTGCTTGCAGCCACCACTGATAGGTTGACGCACGAGCATGCGTCTGACGCCGCCGTTACACTGCCAGCACCGGCAGCTCACCCCTTTTTGGGTATGCGTCTGGCTCTTAAAGGGGCCAGGTCTGTAGGGGATGCTATCCCGCGGGTCCCCAAGATCCCCAAATGGGCCACGCCCGCTGCCAAGGCACAAACCCCAGCTCTGCCCCCTGAGGTTTCTGCTGCGCCCGAGGTTCCTGCTGCGCCCAAGATTCCTGCTCCGGCCCCTGTGACTCCTGTAACCTCAGCTCCCTTGAACCCTGTCCCCGATCCACCGGACCCTGTTCCTGTGTTCCCGACTCACATGGCCCCAGTCCCTGTCCCTGAGGAATCCCCGACTGTCAGACCACAGCTCCTCTCCCTTTGGTGGAGGAGGAGCTAGAGTGGGATCCCTCGGGGATTAACCTGATGGCCCCAGTGTGCTCCTCTGGTGGGTCACCCCAGTATGCTCCTCCAGCGGGTCACCCCAGCCAACACCACAACATGGCAGATCCCAGCTGGGTCCCTGCCTTTCTGTCTCCTGGAAAGGGAGAGGACACCTACGCCGGGGTCGTGTCCCACCTGCCCTGGCACGCCTTCGGCTCCCTGGCTCCAGCTCAGCAATTGCCTGCGGGTCCTCTGACTTCGGCTCAGCAGTCGCCTGCGGCCCCTCTGGCTTCGGCTCGGCAGTCGCCTTCGGTCCTTCCTGCAGCGCCTCGTGGGCCGACTATGGTCCTGCCTCCTCCGCCTCGTTGGTCGGTTGCGGGTCTCCCCGCTCTGACTCATCGGTCGCCTACACCTTCACCAGCTGTGGCGGTGCCTTTGCCTGCGGCGGCTTCTGCTCCCTACTCCCCTCCATCTTCCTCCTCACCCCCTCCGACATTCCGTCCTGCTACCTCCTCGCTCTTGCCGAGGGTCCCTCCTGCTCCGGCCTCACGGATGCCTACTGCCTCTGCGGCTTCCGCCTCTCGCCTGCTGAAGTTCCCTCTGACTCCCCGTATCCCCCCGCCCTTTGCCTTCCTGCTGCCTGGTTTTGTGCCCCCAGTGTCTGCTCCTCTTCCCTCTGTTTTTCCTTTGTTTACTCTGGGTCCCTTCGTTCCTCCCGTTGGTGTTCCTCCTGTCTCCCCTTTCTTGGTGCTCCTGTGCCTGTCTGCATTCCCTTTGTTTTGTCAGTGGTTGTCCAGCTTGTTGTCCTTGTGCTTGTTCTGTGTCGGTCCTGTTCCCTGTGCCCCGTTAATGTTTTTCCAGGTCTTGTGTCCCCGGTTTGGTCCCTTCGCTCCCCTTAGGCGCGCCCGGAGTGCGCGTCTTTTGGGGGGGGGGGATTGGGGGTTCTGTCACGCCCTGCTCGTCCGATCCTCCTGTGTACCATGCCCTCTAGTTAACCTCGTGTGAAATCCCGATGTCACCAGCTGTTTCCTATTATTTCCAATCAGTCCTGTGTATTTCAGTCCGTGTTCGAGTATGTTTCCCCAGTCCTGTCATTGACGTTTTTAGGTCGCTGATTGTCTATTTGTGCTCCTGACTGTGTCCTACCCTCATTAAACCCTTAGTTTTCCCTGTATCCTGGACTTCCGTGCCTCCCTTTTAAAGTTGAATTAATATAACTTAACTGTACTGTACTGTAATAAAACTTATAACTACAGTGTGGGAAATAATTATTTGACCCCCCTGCTGAATTCTTAGATTGACCTATTAATAAAGAAAGGAGAAGTCTATAATTTCACTTGTAGGTTTTTTTTTTACAGCAAAACATAGATTATCAACAAAAAAGCAAGAAAAAATGATTATGTGACCATTACAAACTAATTTATCATTTATGTTTTGGGGGCAGCATATGGCTCAGTGGGCTAAGACTGTGTGCCTGTAATCACTAGGGGCCTCATGTATAAATGGTGCATACGCACGAAAATGTTGCGTACGTCTGTTTCCACGTCATGTCGAGTGTCACTAGAGGGAGGCAAGGAGGACAGAGACCCAGTATTGCGGGGATCAATAGGTTTTACTGAGAGGTCCACCCGGACCAGACAGGACAGAATGAGCCGGGGCTCGCTACGGAGCGAATGCTCCGCGATCACGCCACTGTAGGTGGTGGTGGGCTCGGGCGTGGTTCGAGGGCTTCTGGATAGGAGCCGGAGCGACGGCACAAGAGGGACGGGCTGAAGTCGTGGTCGTAGTCCGGAAGAGTAGGTCGTAGCCGGGGGAATCCTTCCGACACGGAGACACGGGAACAAGACACACCAAGGCAGGGGAACAGGAGACGCCGGGCTCAGCGAGGCAGGAGATTCACGGTCGGGAGCGGGTCTGGGGAATGAAGGAAAAAAGGAGAGAATCGCACACGGAGGAGACAGGTAAGGTCGGAGATCTGGGGCAGACGGAAGACAGGTAAGTTGCTTAGCAAGGCGTCTCGTCATCAGCTCAATACTTCGCAATGAAGCAGCGGAGTGTGCCGTTTAAAAAGGTGGTTGATTGCTTGTCGAGGGAGGGTTCGTGTGCGGTCCCGCCCCTGTAGGCGTGACAGTACCCCCCCCCGGACGGCCACCTCCGGGAGGCCGACGGTGTTTGCGAGGGCGCCCCCTGGGTCGGGGAGCCGGTTTACTAGGGTTAGCCAGGTGGAAAGCCGCCTTCGCAGCCTGGTCGGGCACAGCGGACGCGGGAACCCAGCTCCGCTCCTCCGGACCTTCCCCTTCCCAGTCGACGAGGTATTGCAACGTCCCTTGCCGCCGCCGTGAATCCAAGAGGGTCAGAACCCTGGCTGATGGGTCCCCGTCTACCATCTCCGGCAGCGCTTCTCCGGCTACTTCGGAGGCTGGGCGCAAGGCGCTAAACTTAACGGGTTTAAGGAGAGACACATGAAAGGTGGGGCAGATACGGTATACGCGAGGCAGTTGTAGCTGCACAGTTACAGGACCAACGCGTTTCAGGATCCGGAATGGTCCGATGTATCTAGCGGTGAGCTTCCGACACCCTGGGATTCTAAGATTCTTGGTGGATAGCCAGACTTGCTGTCCAACCCGGTAAGGAAAGCCGGGTCGGCGGTGACGATCGGCCTGCACTCGGTGCCTATCGGATTGGGTCCGAAGGGCGGTCTGGATCTGACGCCAGGCTCGTCGGCAGTTGCGGTACCAGGTGTCCACTTGAGGCACAGCTCCCGAAGTGGAATCCCAAGGGAACAAGGGGGGCTGGAAGCCCAACACGCACTGAAAAGGTGTCAGTCTAGTTACCGGACTCACCCTGGAGTTGATAGAATATTCCACCCACACCAAGTGAGAGGACCAGCCAGCCGGGTCAGTGGTGCACACCAGACGGAGGGCCTTGGATACTTCTTGGTTAATGCGCTCCGCGAGTCCGTTCGCCTGAGGATGATACGCTGAGGTCAGGCTTAGCGAGATCTTCAATTTCCTACAGAATTCTCGGAAAACCCTCGACGCGAATTGAGGTCCCCGGTCGGACACAAGGTCTTCTGGGATGCCTGTGAAACGAAAGAGCTCATGTATTAACGTCTCAGCGAGATCGACGGCAGAGGGGAGCTTAGAAAGGGCGACCAATCGGCACATCTTCGAAAATCGGTCGACGATGGTGAGAATTACGGTCTTACCGGAGGATCGAGGCAGGTCCGTAATGAAGTCCATTGCGATATGGGACCAAGGTCTGGCGGGGACTGGTAACGGCTGGAGGAGTCCTGCCGGTTTCAAGGAAGAGGGTTTGTATCTGGCGCAATCAGGACAACTGTCAACGAAGGATTGCACCTGCTGTCGCCAACCGGGCCACCAATACCGACGGGCCACCAGGCGTTGGGTGGTGGCCACCCCGGGGTGTCCTGTCCCTGGTTGAGAATGTATCCATTGAAGGAGCTCCTTACGATGGGCTGGTGATACGTACCACCGGGTAGGAGGGCAGCTTACCGGAGGGGCCCGACTCTCATTGGTCCGTTTAATAGTTTCTTCTAACCCCCAGGTAATCGCCGAGACGAAGCAAGATGGATTCAGCACCGGGTGGTCCGTCCTCTCTCGTTCCGGAGGGTCATATTGCCGTGACAAGACGTCAGCTTTCACATTCCTTTCCCCAGGGAGATAACTCACCCGAAAATCGAACCGAGCGAACCACTGCGCCCAACGAGCTTGACGGGAGGTAAGTCGCTTGGCTGATTGGAGATACTCCAAATTTCGGTGATCGGTTAGTACTAGGAAGGGGTGCCGGGCTCCCTCAAGCCAGTGGCGCCACTCTTCTAGGGCCAATTTGATGGCGAGGAGTTCCCGGTCGCCCACATCGTAGTTGCGTTCGGCAGGTGTCAACTTACGCGAAAAATACGCGCAAGGATGTCGTCTGCCTGTGTCCGAATCCCTTTGTATCAACACGGCCCCCACTCCCGCCTCTGAAGCGTCCACTTCCACCTCAAACGGGAGTTCCGGTCGTGGGTGTCTCAACACCGGCGCCGTGCAGAATGCCTGTTTTAACCGAGAGAAGGCGGCTTCGGCGTCGGAATTCCAGAGGAGCTTGACAGGTTTTCCCCGAGTAAGAGAGGTGAGAGGAGCCGCCACCTTACTGAAATTACGGATAAATCGCCGATAGAAATTCGCAAACCCCAGGAACCGTTGTAGGTCTTTAAGGGACTTAGGTTTCGGCCATTCCGTAATAGCCGCGATCTTCTGCGTCTCCATCGACACCTCCCCGGGTTTAATGACATACCCGAGGAACCTCACAGAGGACTGATGGAATTCGCATTTCTCGCCTTTAACATATAGTTGATGCTCTCGTAGTCGCTGCAATACCTGTCGAACGTGTTGTACATGGCCTTGTTTGGACGGGGAGTAAATTAGGATGTCATCGATATAGACTATCACGAACCGATACAACATATCCCGAAAAACCTGGTTCATGAAAGACTGGAATATGGACGGGCTATTGGCCAAACCGTAAGGCATCACGCGGTACTCGAACTGTCCCCTACTGGTGATGAAGGACGTTTTCCATTCGTCCCCTGCTTTTATCCTAACCAGATTATAAGCGCTGCGCAGATCTAACTTCGTAAAGATCACCGCCTCTCGAAGATGTTCCAAGGCGGATGGGATCAGAGGGAGAGGTTCTCTCCGTTTGATGGTGACAGCGTTCAGGGCGCGGTAATCCACCACTGGTCGTAAACCCCCATCCTTCTTCTTTATAAAGAAGAAACCCGCGGTCATCGGTGAGGTGGAGGGCTGGATGATTCCTTGTGCTAATCCATCCTGGATGTAGGTCTCCAGTGCGTCCTCCTCTTGTAGGGACACTGGATACAACCTGCCATGGGGAAGGGTTGCTCCGTCCAACAGGTTAATAGAGCAATCACAGTCACGGTGCGGGGGAAGACCGAAGGCTTTCTCCTTGCTAAATACGTCGCGGAACCCTTGATATACCTCCGGAATAGACTCCAGGTTCTCCGGTTCTGGACTTTCGATCCCCGTTGCTTTACAGGGGAGAGATAGACACTCGTGTAGACACCGTGCAGACCACGCGATAATTTCCCCGGTACGCCAGTTCAGATGCGGGTTATGTTTTCGGAGCCAGGGCAACCCGAGTATGAGCGAATCCCTAGTTCTAGGCAAGACATAAACTTCGAGGTCCTCCTTATGAAGGACTCCGATCTGCAACTCGAATGGGCGAGTCCGGTGATGGATCGTTCCCTCCCTCATCCGCTCGCCGGTGATGCCGTGCACGGAAATGGGAGAAGCGAGTTCCTGAAGTTTTACACCCAGCCGGTTCGCTAACCCCGCGTCGATGAAGTTACCAGCCGCCCCGCTATCGATCAAAGCTCTCACATGGAGACGTCGGGTTCCCAGTTCCAAAACCACCGGCACCGTGAATTGAGATAGTAACGCAGGTGACAGGGAAGATACACCTACCGGGACGGAGGTGTCCTCTCGGAGGGGCCGGATAGGACAGGCAGCGATGGAGTGACCGGTCTCTCCACAGTAGAGGCAGAGTCCTCCTTGGAGGCGTCTGCGTCGTTCCATGGGCGTCAAAGGGGACCGGCCGACCTGCATCGGTTCCGGGGCTTCGATCGCCAGGTGAGGGGTTCCGCGCGGGGTCTCAACAGGATGAGCCGTAGGCGTTCGTCGACGACGCCTATCTCTCATGGTGCTGTCGAGCCGAACAGCCTGCCGGACTAGATCATCGAAAGACGGTGCCTCCCCCCTGTGCGAGAGCTCGTCCTGCAGGTCCTGGTTGAGAGCCCGTAAAAAGATTGCCTGTAGGCAGTCATCGGGCCACCGGAGATTCGCGGCGATGGTCCGAAACTCCAAAGAGAAGTCGGCTGCCGTACGATTACCCTGGCGACACTCTAAGAGCCTGAAGCCAGGTCTTCGTCCCACCGCAGGGTGGTCGAAAATCTCCATAAGTGCTCGGTGAAACTCTCGCCCCGAGTCTAGGAGAGAGCTGTTATCAGCCCATAGGGCAGTAGCCCACTCCTGTGCGCGCCCAGTCAGGAGGGAAATCATAAAGCGCACCTCTGCCCCAGGGGAGCGGAACATGTCTGGGTGTTCCTCCACGTATATCCCACACTGCATCAAAAACCCCCTGCATCTATCCGGGTTTCCATCATACCGTTCTGGCAGGGCTACCGGTACCGGTACGGTATGACGTGGGGGAGAGTCGGGCAGGGGCACTCGTGCAGCACTGGAGGCAACGAGTTGTTCTAGGGCGGACAGGCGACCCTCCATGGTCCCCGCTGGATCCATCGCGAGGCGAAGTATTCTGTCACTAGAGGGAGGCAAGGAGGACAGAGACCCAGTATTGCGGGGATCAATAGGTTTTACTGAGAGGTCCACCCGGACCAGACAGGACAGAATGAGCCGGGGCTCGCTACGGAGCGAATGCTCCGCGATCACGCCACTGTAGGTGGTGGTGGGCTCGGGCGTGGATCGAGGGCTTCTGGATAGGAGCCGGAGCGACGGCACAAGAGGGACGGGCTGAAGTCGTGGTCGTAGTCCGGAAGAGTAGGTCGTAGCCGGGGGAATCCTTCCGACACGGAGACACGGGAACAAGACACACCAAGGCAGGGGAACAGGAGACGCCGGGCTCAGCGGGGCAGGAGATTCACGGTCGGGAGCGGGTCTGGGGAATGAAGGAAAAAAGGAGAGAATCGCACACGGAGGAGACAGGTAAGGTCGGAGATCTGGGGCAGACGGAAGACAGGTAAGTTGCTTAGCAAGGCGTCTCGTCATCAGCTCAATACTTCGCAATGAAGCAGCGGAGTGTGCCGTTTAAAAAGGTGGTTGATTGCTTGTCGAGGGAGGGTTCGTGTGCGGTCCCGCCCCTGTAGGCGTGACATCGAGATGTATAAAAACGAAACTTGGCGTACCGCTACGCACATTCTCACGGCAGCTCCAGACATGGCGTACGCACGTTTCTGCTCAGTTTTGTAAACGGACGGCACTTAGTGGCAAGACATTGCTACTGCATATGGTTTCCTTTTTTAAACTCACAATCATGATGCTGACTTTATCCAATACACCGACATTAATTGTATATTGTTTACAAATGTACGGCACCTGATTTTTAATCAATTTGTAACAATAAAACAGTGCAGAAAATGACCGAACTATTACAACTACCATGGCAGCTCTTGCGTTATTGGAAGACATAGCTTATGGAAGAATTAGAAGAGAGCGTGTATTCATTGATCATAGTGATTTCTTAGCCTATGATGATGACTGGCTTCTAAGTTGATTCAGATCTCCAAGAGAAATCCTATAGGAGCTGTGTGCTGAACTGGGGCCAGCATTACAAAGGCAGATGATGAGGAATTGCGCTATAGGCTACCTGTTCCTTTACAAGTTCTGTTCACTCGCGGGTTCTTAGACACAGGTGCTTTTCAGCGAGAACTTGCGGACCGATCGGGTATTTCTCAGTCAACACTGAGTCGCGCCATGCCGGCTGTATGGGACGGCATAATCCGCTTGTCACCCAGATATATAAAATTTCCTTACACTGTGGTTGAACAGGCAAAGATTAAAGCGCAATTTGCAGCGATGTCCGGTTTTCCCAATGTAATCGGAGCCATCGACTGCGCGCACATTGCTATAAAGGCACCTTCAGAGAATGAATTTGCTTATGCTTATGTAAATAGAAAGCACTTTCACTCTATTAATGTACAAAATATGTGCGATTTCAACATCTCATTACTGCATGGGCGTCGCCGGCATTAAATCTGAGAGGGACGTGTCCCCCTCACATTTCATGATTATTCGTTAGTTTTATGCCAGTGTGTCCCCCCCATTCAAAGTGCTTATGACGCCCCTGCATTAATGTTGTGACTAGATGGCCATTTTCAGAAACAGTAGTGTTGGAAACAAACTTGAAAATGGGGTGGTACGTGATGGCTGGCTGCTCGGTAAGAAGATTTTTCCCATTTTATAATTTGGCCCAATACCGTAAGCTTTGTTTGATTTAACCATTTGACAACTTAGGGGACAGTGGGTACCCACTGAAGTCGTGGCTTCTCACACCGCTCGCAAACCCAAAGAATGAACAGGAGCGGCGTTATATTCTGCCTCCCATTCTCTGGCTCGGGCGGTGGTACAGCGCACTGTAAGGCAGCTTTAAGGCTGTTGGTGCTGCCTGGACAAGACTGCTGGGGTGCTGCTATACATGCAGTCCGCAAAAAGTGTGTCGCATTGTACATGCATGTAGCGTGTTGCATAATCTGGCACAAAATCGTGGCTTGCCGGTATCTGAAGAGCTTAGGCACGATGAACCTGACCCTGAGCCACCAAATTTTCCACCAAATGGAACAGCGTTACAACTTCCGTATCACACAGCGTATCATTTAGATGTTTTAATTCATTGGCAACATCTTACAGCATTCACAATTTCTTTTTGTGACTGCAGCACAGCTTCAGTCAGCACATGGCCGGATGGTCGCCATGTCATGGTAATTCATCAAATTACCATGCGAATGCGATTTGAATTTGCAGAAATTCGGCTATTTAGAATGTGAATAGCAATCTTCGGACAGGACATGATATCAGAATGCACGCAGAACAGCTGGTACGTTGGGAATACACGTGCAGGTAACGAGGTGGCCGTGGCACATGAGAGGGCTGGACGGAGGGACGTGACAATACTGAGTTGCAGTTGAAATTAGACACTGGTGCTAAAGCTAATTGAATTACAATGGATGATTTTAAGAAGCTGAAATGGATGCCCTAATTATAGAAAAATCTGAAAATAAATCTAGCAACATACAATGGGCAAAGAATTGACAGTCTTGGTGTGTGTCAGCTGGAGTTACAGTTTAAGGATACCGTTCATGCATTTCCAATTGTGATGGTGCCACAGAGCAAACTTGCTTGGTGATATGGCCAGTGAAGCAATGGGACTGGTGAAATGTGTCTTTATGGTGGCACTTTATGGTGCTGACCTGGCTGAGGCAGTGCATGGGGCTGAGTACTGCAATAAGAAATTTCCAGGAATATTTGTTGGCATACTGTAGGTGTCTTGCCTTTGACATATAGCATTACAGTTGCAAGAAAAAGTATGTGAACCCTTTGGGATTACGTGGAGTTTTGCATGAATTGGTCATAAAATGTGCTCTGATCTTCATCTAAGTCACAACAATAGAAAAACACAGTCTGCTTAAAATAATACTACACAAACATTATATGTTGTCATGTTTTTATTGAACATAACATATAAACAATCACAGTGCAGGGTGGAAAAAGTATGTGAACCTTTGGACTTAATAACTTGTTGACCGTCCTTTGGCAGCAATAACCTCAAGCAAACGTTTCCTGTAGTTGCAGATCAGACCTGCACAACGATCTGGAGTAATTTTGGACCACTCCTCTTCACAAAACTGTTTCAGTGTAGCAATATTCTTGGGATGTCTGGTGTGAATCGCTCTCTTAAGGTCATGCCACAGCATTTCAATCGGGTTGAGGTCAGGACTCTGACTGGGCCACTCCAGAAGGTGCATTTTGTTCTGTTGAAGCCATTCTTTTGTTGAATTACTTGTATGCTTTGGGTCATTGTCCTGTTGCATCACCCATCCTCTGCGGAGCTTCAGTTGGCGGACTGATGGTCTTACGTTTTCCTGCAAAATGTCTTGATAAACTCTGGAATTCATTTTTCCATCAATGACAACAATCCGTCCAGGTCCTGAGGCAGCAAAGCAGCCCCAAACCATGATGCTCCCTCTGCCATGTTTTACAGTGGGGATGAGGTTTTGATGTTGGTGTGCTGTGCCTTTTTTCTCCACACATAGTGTTGTGTGTTTTTTCCAAACAACTCAATTTTAGGGATGGCACGGTTCATGAAAAAAAAAACGAACCGTTCGGTTCGCTTGTCTCGGTTCGGAGCATGCATGCATCGCATGGTTTGACGGTTCATGACATGCGCAATGTAGCCTCGTGCCCCGTATGTGACGTCAGTGTGTTTTCCTTTCGCGTGAAAGAATAGGCTATATGCACAGAGCGGTGTGACGTAGTTCCGGTAAAAGTTCAGCCAGCTAAGTAATTTCCGGTAGTCTTTCGTTTGCTGCGTTTAGCTCGTGTTTTCGGCGTTACCACCCTGTCTCTGAAGAAAACGTTTAAATTTCAGCCAACCGATAGCACAACATCTGAACACTGTTGTGCGCCTTTGTTGTGTGACTTTATTTAATGTGCGGTTAGGCACTTTGTTAAAGAAAATTAAGTTATCTGTGACAAAGCACTCCAGTGAGTGTCATGCCTCGATCGTCCGCTCTTTCCGTGTGCCACGCCCCCTCATTAACCCTGTGTGGATTCCCCGTGTTTACCAGCTGTTCCTGATTGTTGTCAAATTTGTCATTACTCCATTGTATTTAGTCCGCGTTTCCGTTTCTTTCTTCAGTCCGGTCATTATATTGTAATTCTGCTTTACCGCTCGTCTGTGTTCCTTTTGCTCATTAAACCCCGCATTCCCCCGATCCTAGGTCTCCTCGCCTCTGCTTCCCCGGTCAGCGTTGTAACAGTGAGCCTGCTTGCATGCTGCAATGTGAACATTTGCCATGTTCCTAAAAATTGTTTATTGCACAGTGTCTGACCACACAGACCTACAGGCTATTGCCAGATGATCATACTAGACATATTTTGCACTATTACAGATTGATGTCTTGTACATACACAGAAACTGATTTTATCGATTACTCAAGAACATTCAATATAATTAATACCAATTTTTTTCACGTATATATATATATATATATATATATATATATATATATATATATATATACACTCACCTAAAGGATTATTAGGAACACCTGTTCAATTTCTCATTAATGCAATTATGTAATCAACCAATCACATGGCAGTTGCTTCAATGCATTTAGGGGTGTGGTCCTGGTCAAGACAATCTCCTGAACTCCAAACTGAATGTCAGAATGGGAAAGAAAGGTGATTTAAGCAATTTTGAGCGTGGCATGGTTATTGGTGCCAGACGGGCCGGTCTGAGTATTTCACAATCTGCTCAGTTACTGGGATTGTCACGCACAACCATTTCTAGGGTTTACAAAGAATGGTGTGCAAAGGGAAAAACATCCAGTATGCGGCAGTCCTGTGGGCGAAAATGCCTTGTTGATGCTAGAGGTCAGAGGAGAATGGGCTGACTGATTCAAGCTGATAGAAGAGCAACTTTGACTGAAATAACCACTCGTTACAACCGAGGTATGCAGCAAAGCATTTGTGAAGCCACAACACGCACAACCTTGAGGCGGATGGGCTACAACAGCAGAAGACCCCACCGGGTACCACTCATCTCCACTACAAATAGGAAAAAGAGGCTACAATTTGCACGAGCTCACCAAAATTGGACAGTTGAAGATTGAAAAAATGTTGCCTGGTCTGATGAGTCTCGATTTCTGTTGAGACATTCAAATGGTAGTATTAGTATGGTGTTCCTAATAATCCTTTAGGTGAGTGTATATCATATGCTGAAGTAGCCTACATTTCTGGAGTGTTAAAGATTAAAAGAAAAAATAACAAGAACCGTACAGAACCCGAAAACCGTGACCCTAAAACCGTGATACAAACCGAACCGTGGGTTTTGTGAACCGTGCCACCCCTACTATACACTCCATGGCTATTTCACTTGGACATTTTAACATTGTACACCTAAGAGAATTTTTTACATAGATTAGTACACCCCCACCCCTCCCACTCTCTCTATCCTTCCTAAAAACATTATAACCAGGCATGTTAACTATCACTTCCGGGGAAGAATGCGTTAACCATGTCTCTGTCAGTCCTAGGAAGTCAATATTGGAATTATACAGCAGATCTTCCAACTCTTCCCGTTTTGGTCTCAAACTACGAATATTCAAGTGTCCACCAAGTAATCAGATTTTTTTGTTTCTCATGCCCACTCTCTTGGTTAAGGGGCTGTTTTGGGAATAATGGGAATGTCTCTTGTTGAATCCCCAGCCCCGGCAGAATAGTCGCATGTCTGTAGGCCCTAGAGCAAGGCCCTTAACCCCCGGCTCCTGGGGCCCTGCCCCCCAAGCTTGCTCTCACCTGACTGAGTCTCATGGAGAGCAAGATGGGGTAGGCGAAAAGAGTGTTTCCACATGGGGATTAATGAAGTATGCCTGTCCTCTTCTATTCCATTCTATATTCGTTGCTCAGGTTACTCAGTGTTGCTGAACTTGAACAGTATTACCGCTATGTCCAGCATGCCGTCTTTATTAACTGTGTGGTCTCTTTGTGATTATGCCTGATTAAGACCAGTGAAAATCATACGAAAGTATCTGAGAAATATCTGCATATGAAAATGAATAGTATCTGTGCACAGATGTGGACATGAAGCATGGCAGCTGAATTACTGCTCCATACAGCCTTCAAATAGTGAGACTGTGTGTGCTTCCTCAGTCCTGAAAAAGGTGTCGAAGAAAAAGAAAGTTCTGGAAGGAGGGGTCCGTTGGCTGGTCCAACCCATCCCCCTGGACTCCTGTGGGCGCCCAGTCTTCCCCATTGTGCTGGGAGGGCTGACAGTTTACAGTCTGTGGGAGGTCAGTGTCGCAGGGGCTCGACCCGCATCTGCTGCTCTTAGCATTCGGCTACAGAAACCAGGCTTATTGTGCTTCTGAGGGTTTTTGAAGGTGCTGTAATTTTCACATTATTAAAAGACTTTGAGAAGGAAATTTGGGTTATGGATATTCCATTGTAAAGCATAACTGTACTGTGTTTAAGTCTTTGATTTCGATTGTAACTGGGAGACAAAAGCATGATGTTGCTGTTGGGTCTGGGTCCATGTTCCAGATCATCACCGACAGGCCTCACTTCCATGACGAGAGCGCCATCTACCCAGTGGGCTTCTGCAGCACACGTGTGTTTGCCAGCATGAAGAGCCCAGAGCAGCAGTGCCTGTACACTTGTCAGATCAAGGACGGGGGGGCAGGACCCCAGGTAACCCCAGGCTCTCACATTCACATGCTGAGCTCAGATCATGTAATTGCTGCAGACTAATTTGAAAGCAGAAAATCTCCTCACTTGAAGTCCCTAGAACTTTCAGAAGCTGGTCTGCAGTTTTGATTTGTTTTTTGGAATGACTGGAAAACCTTTAATATATCCGTACATGCATGGAGATGTGACTAAAACTCTCCGTTCCAGTTTGAGATCGTTCTTGAGGAGGACCCCCAGAATTCCATCGTCGCCTCCTCTGCCCAAACTTGCCACGCCAACCTTCTGAAGGCAAACACAGCCATAAGGTACCGTTGCTGGATGTGTGTAGGCCAGACCGTATTGTTTTAGGAATGAGTGAGAAATAGTAACTTTAGTCCTGTGACAATGAAGTTCCTTGATTTTTCTCAACTCATATCTAACTGAGGGTTCTTTAAATGTTGTTTGCACCCCCATCTCTCCCTCAGTGGCAAACCTCTGTCCCCCATCCAGCCGTCGGGGGCTGAATTCTTTGGATATTCCCACCCCACCATCCAGAACCTGATCCAGAGCTGCCCAGGAGCACGCAAATGCGGGCAGTAAGTGCGGTGCCTGTTTGCCAGCCTTTTGCCGTAGCTCTGTGTGCCTGCGACCCACCCCTGTGGTGTGCCCTCCCCTCTCTTTAGCTACCAGTGGGTACGTTTTGAAGTCTGCCGACATGGCAGTGGACAGCTGTCGCACAGCCCATCTGAGGATGATGCATCCATCAACTTTGAGGCCTTCCAGAGGCAGCTAGGTCATGAAAACAGCACGGCAACAGAGCACAGTGTGGGAGGTATGTAGCATCAGCCTTCAGGGACAAGCTACATTTTGATTTTGATGTTACTGTAAAAGAACCAGAATAAATAACTAAATGAATGAATACAGTCATGCATTCATTCAATACATAAACTTTTTTTTTTCTTCCTGGTGACCACATCATTTGGTATCACTTGAAGGCCTTTCAATAGACATCTTTTTCTGGATAATTTGGGAATTTCTCAGCTTGGATTTGTAAAAATAAGCATAAAGAGATTCTCAAAGGAAGATGTTATTGAAAGTGAGGTATCGATGACAGAGCCTAATGAAGTGAAGCCCTTTAAAGCAGGTGTTTCATCAGCAACCTGTGGTTAGAATCAGAATTCTTTTTCATTGCACAAGTGCTTGTCTAAAATGCTAATTCATGCATAATTTGTCCCCAAGTGATGCAGTCTAACCACAGCCACACCTCACTGGCCACTTAGCTTATGCATACTAAACAAAAAT